>NW_013665704.1:180552-193099 GCF_000517525.1 Limulus polyphemus | reverse complement strand
AAATTAAGAGACTCTGTTGAGTTTTAATTTTGTGTTTATAAAGCCTGTACATTTAATTAATTTATTGTTAATTATCTATTGGTTTAACTTCAGTGACTATTGTTCGGGACGAACAATACTAAGGAAGGGGCAGTGTTACGACAGCGGAAGTCACGTAACGCTGGTAACACGTAATGAGTATCTCGAACATTCCTGAAGGCTCGATCGTTTGCTAGAATCGCGCTTTTATAGTATATAAGCCGGCAAATAAAGTGACGGCAACAACTGAATTGCAGATAGAGAGATATAGAGACAGATAATTGAGTCAAGCCGTAAGTAAATTGCGTGAATCGTTGTGAATTATAGCGTGTGTTTAATCAAAGTGACTGTGAAAATTCTGTGTATACTTCAGTGATACAAGTCCTTTCTTAAATAAAACTAGTTTACTCTTTCTCAATACAAATTTGCAATACACTTAATTTCCAAAGTCACTTTAATTTAAACACACGCTATAATTCACAACGATTCACGCACTTTACTTACGACTTTACTCGATTATCTGTTTCCCTATCTCTCTGTCTGCTATCTAATTAATTATCTCGCTTTATTTGTCGCGCTTATATACAAAAATAGAGGGCGTCTAGAATGCATTCGCCTCTTCATGAACCTTCTAGACACTTATCACATGCTACCAGCGTCACGTGACCTCCGCTGTCATAACAATATAATGATAACAAATTTGTTTATTTCTTCCTTAACATTTCTACAAGCTGTTGTAGCTTGTAGGCCTAGAAAAATCATGATTTGGTTGTTGCTAGGCGCAGAGCTACACAATGGGTTATCTGTGCTCTGCCCACCACGTGTATCGAAACCTGATTTTACTATGAGTAGCGTAAACAGAGCTATTAATTGTATAATTTCATGTCTACCTGATTGAGTAACTGAATAAATGCAATAACTAAAATTGATCCAAATACTTCACTAACGCTACATACTTCACACAACTAAAATGATTGACCGACTCAATGCTCATTCACTATTCACTACTAATTTAAAGCAAAACACTGGCTGTAACTAACTCAATACTTCACTGGTTTTCATATTTATGATTTACTCTCATATCTCGATACTCCGCAAATTTATTAGTTTCGTAACGTCAAATTTAGAACTTTCTAAGTTTATTCCCGCAAGCTTACTTGACCTCAACATAATGAGCCCTTTATCTATCATCTGAGTTAAAACGTTGAAAATACAGCTTGTAACACTGCTCTCTTCCTTGATTGTAAAATTTCTTGAACAATCCTAATACAATACAAAAATACTACATTAAATTATCCATTGACCAAGTCTTTTTGGTGGTTTTCTTTTTTACTTTCCATGGTATGCAAATGGGATAGTTTCTTGTCCCTCTGTCACCATTGTCTGTCGTGTCACTGGGAGAGTTCTCCTTAGGTAGATGGTTAAGTGAATTCACTGGCATCTCCATCATTGACGATCCTCTGGAAGTAGTCTTGACAGAAACTCTGGAATCCTCAGCAAGTTGAGTTTCCATTGATAACTTCTCAAAAGTAACCCATTTGACTGTTTTCTCACTGATGAACTTCTCTAGATGATCATGGGGATTACCTTTGGCTTGAATCTCCTATACTTCTGGATTCTGTAAACCACATAATTGATTCTTTTCAGTATAGCATATGACTACTCCTAATATCTGTACATCTCTGGAGTTCATTCTTTCTTTTAGCGGAGATTATGCAGCTATACCATGTCTCCTCGATTGAATCCAGCTTTATTAGCATCAATGTCATCGCAAATTTTCATTTTATGGGTAGACTTATGTATGACATCGTTGGTGTTCTTAATCTCTCTACATATTCTGTCTAAGGCTCTTCTAAGCGACTATTTTCTGGAAGAGAGTACAAAAGGTTCAATAGTCCTGTTTGCTCTCCCCCAATCATCAGTGATGATGATATGTTGCTCGTAGCTTCATATACTGCTGTACAGTAAATCACCAGTAACATCAGAAGATCTTGATCCCATGTTTTCTGATGTTCATACACATAAAAGACTAATTGACTTAACAGTATGCAGTTCTATATCTTCACCATACCATCAAAAGACGGGTGAAATGTTGTTGCCCTAGTCATTTTGATCCCAAGGATCTGACAAGTTTGTACAAATAAGGTTGATTCAAGGTTCCCTTTCTTACCTGAGTGAAGTTTCATAGGTATGCAAAATCTTGTAATTAATTCATTGGCAAGTTTCCTTACTATAGTTTCTGCTTTCTGGTTAGGAATAGTATATGATTCTGGCTATTTATTGAAATAGTCCATCAAAACCATGATGTATCTATTCTCACTGTTACACTGTGGCAGAGGACCAAGCACATCGATGGCAACTCTCTCAAGTGGTGCTCCAACACAATACTGTTGTAGCTGTACATGCTGTTTCCTTCATGTTTATATATGTTTTATACCAATGTTTTACAGATTCTTGGTGCCCAACTCAATGGAAGCATTCTCTTACTTGCTCCAGTGTCTTCTTAACACCTATGTGTCCCGCCATTGGAAGATGGTGGAGATGATGGATGAATGATGAAGATGAAGCACCAACTGTAGTCGTTGCTCCTATCCATTAATATTTTCCCCTTTTCGACAAATAAGCTCTTTTGTAAGTATAATGAATCACACAGTCACACTGTGCCCAACATATCTCTGTCTTCGGGCTGTATGGAGCAATTGTTTGACATGAGGGTCTATCTGTACTATTATTAAATCACTGAATAATTGTTTTTAAATTCATATATTTTACCTCAGTATCTTTCAGATGAGTGTTGGACTACACTTGTTCTTCATCATCACTTGTGTATGTCACATCTTGGATTATACTTTGCTGTACCTTAGTTTAGCAGTCTTTACAATCTTGTGCTTCCATCTTTTCACTGTGTTTACTTCCTTCAGCAACATATGATGCTTTCGGGATAATGCAGCAGATTTTCCATGGTCCTGTCCATCAATCCTTTTTTTTTGAACGCACTTTTTTTACCCCTAAGATGGTTTTGATTATATATCATGCCTTTTTATCAATACACACCAACAAACCACAGCAAGTAAGAAAGTGATACTCGATAGTAACCAACATTAGCTTTAGGATTGCGACCCTATTATCCGGAACAGACTTATACCTTACAGAACCAACCAGATTCTTTAAAAAAAATATATATATAATAGTTTTTCTTCTCTAAAACAGTGTTAATAACTTCCTTCAGGGTAATGCCATGGAAATTAGATATCACGTGACGCTAAACACTATTTAATTAGGAGAATTTCATGAAATGTAGCAAATTTTTGTTGAAAAGTTGGCAATGAATAATAACCGTCCACACTATGATTCTTTTGAAAACTTGAGATAGACACTGCTAATCTAGTTTGCTTGGCCTAACCAATACTTATGTATCTGCACGTGCTTTCACCTGATAGTTTTGGTGCTCTGAATCAGCCGTTTTTAATCCGAATGACAAAAACTAAAAAAGTTTCTCCTTCACAGTTAGGTGAAGCTGCAATAAAAATTTCAGACCGATCGCTCAATTGACTGCGTAAAAATTTTGTCAAAATTGAGCGGTTTCTGTTGAATAACTGTGCAAATGTGGCTTATATTTAGACCAAATTTGACAATTAAATGTAGGTTGTCAAGTTCTATAAGTGTACCAAATTTGTAAAAAAATTAATGAAAGTTAAGTAAGTTTTTCTATAAAACAAAGTTTCCGTACTTTCGGTGCGAAGGGAACAAAAGGAAGAAATTCAATAAAAATCGGAGTGCGTTTCTTAATGGACTTCATTGAAATTTGGCATGTGAAGTAAGAGTCCAATAGAGCACATCCACTGAAAATATGTGATAGTTGGGATTACCACAGTCGGTGCTACAGAAAATAGAAAATTTCTAAACTATCACTCCTGTTAATAACACACAATGTATTCTGCAGGATGTTTTGGCCACACGACACACTACCATGTGTCTTATTTTCACTAGTGGGTAAACTCCTTGTGTTTCTTGTACAAAGCATATTTAAACTTTAGGCCTAATTGTCGATTTTTAGGCGCCTGTATTGAGATAGCTGAAACATATAATAGTTGTAAAAATAGTGATTTTTTTTAAAAACCTGAAACCTGCATTTTTTTTCGTGCAATCTGTTGGCTGTAGAGCGTAGAACATCAAAAACGAATGAAGTTGTGGCAATGAATGTTAAGGCTAAGTACCATTGATTATGTAAATGTTAAACTCATGCTTCGCATATGAAGTACATATAACTTTAGGCCTAATTGTCTATTTTTTAGGCGCCTGTAGGAATTTGTGTTGAGATTTAGTGATATTCTGTTATTCATAAGCCAAGTAAAGATAAGGTATTAACTTGATATGTTTCTATATATTAATGAAGTAATTGTCGTTAGAGTCAATGTTATAAACGTCGTGGTTTTACACTCGTGTAGAACAATGCACATTAAACGCCGTTCACTTTTGCACTCGTATAAACTTAAAAGCACCTCTGTGCAATTAGCCAATAGGAACATGGGATTTCCAGGTGAGCGAGCATGCATCCACACTTGGAAAAAACTAGCCATTAAACACAATATTCCTGTCAACGTCAAATTCTCACAAAAACCCGACCCTAAATTAAAATCGTTACTAAACAAAAATTATTTAGAATCACACAATACCAACGTCATTTACAAAATAACATGCAATAACTGCCCAGAATTCTACATCGGAGAAACAGGAAGAAAATTGGAAACCAGATTGACAGAACACAATAAAAAACCGTTTCATGTTTTCACCATTGCAACTCAAAAAAACATAGTATATCTATTAAAAACCCAGTCATTTTAAACAAAGAACTCAACATAAACAAACGAAAAATCAAGGAATCCATCTTAATTGAACAACACAACCCTACTCTAAACCAACACCCCGGGGTGCCAAGATACCTCTTTTAAGTTTTGCAACAGTATCAGGTCATGTGACCTCTTTGTTCAATACTGTATATATATATATCTGTGTCAGTGTAAATTACTTGTACCTGATGATGACAAAAACCTTGTCGAAACGTTGTACATTTGGTGTTATGTTAAACTTATATTAAAGTTGTTCTTCACTACCCATTCAAGCCATCTCCAACAATTGTTATATTATTTTGATTTGCATTCAACTCAGTTCTTTCAGGTCCAAAAATAACTTAATTTTAACATTAAAGTGATCTGATAAACGTTTATAATTGTAGGACAATTATTAAAACTTACGTTATGTAGTTGCATATAATTTTCCGTTTATTTTTGTCGTATAAATATTTTTCATCCATTTTACAGACATTCCATGAGTTTCAGAAAATTTAATCCTTTGTCACGTCCTCGTGGCTCACAGTGCAAGTCTCACTCATTTCATGTTCAATCAGTTAAAACCTTAATTATCTCATGCTGTATAAAAAAGTAATTCAGGATGTTGGTTCCTTCCTAATGCTTTTTATTATTTTCTGAACGTCCCTTTTGAATGAAAATGCATGTATTTTTAAATGATTTACTTTTGTCGTTTGCTTGTTGTGGCAAAGAGATGATATGCAGTTTAATGCCTGTGTATAGATTTTTAGATTTGTGTATGTGCACTCCCCAATTAGTGCCCTAAAATGCCAATTTGTATTACAATGCATGTCTTTGTATTTCATTCAATAATATATTAAACTTTATAGTATTTATCCTGTATCACTTTAACCAACCAAAATGTACCAGTATGCCCCATTTAACTTCATTTAAAAATATATTTCCTGAGGGTATGCCCCAGATCTCATCATAAAGTGCAGCTACGTCGTGCATTCATGCATTTTGCGTGAGTTCAGAAATGAGCAGATTTCTTTTTGCTGTCAGGCAGTAGCAGGAAGATCAACAACAATAACTGGCTTCTACTGTTTCCTCTAGTTTAAACCAGTTGAGTTTGGGGTCATTCTGGCTACCAATTTGGGTGACCAGTTCAAATAATGTATAAGACAGTGTGACTTAGTACATATTCGTAAAGATAGGTGGAGATGAGGAGCTGCCAGAACTTTATTGGAATGTGGTACGAATCAGGACAATCCAAGTGAATCTGCCATTCTAGCCACTCAGTAGTGACTTCAGTTTGGCGAAATACAAATGAAGAATCACCATACTGTATTGCTATGGTGCTGTTTCTCACAGAAACGACAGGTTTCAGCATTAATATTTTATAAGTATGCTTGCTTCAGAATTATCAACCAGCATTTTGCCAAGTGGTCCAAAACCTACCCATTTATTAAGTTTTCTGTATGATCTGGTATTGATATGTAGGTAGTACAGTGGATAGCATGATTTGAAACACCTGAAAAAATCCACTTATATCATTAAGTAACAATCAATGGCCACTTTTTTCAGAGTATTAGTAGTGGGTGGTGCTGACAGTCAAGCATATGCTTTGCAAAGTTCGTGAATCCTTACTGAACTGGATGAACGCCTGCCATATATCAGGCTTGGCCAACTTCTCCACTTAGGCTTCCTTATGTTCCAAGCTGTAGAATGGATTCGAACAATGATTCTGAGGTGCAGGTTCGTTACAGCTAGAACAGCTGATGTGATTATTTGGATACAAAATAGTGGAAGTGATGCATGATCCATCTCCAATAATATCAGCGGGAATAAATTAACGGATCAAAAAAGAAGCCATAAGTCAAATAAAAAACTCATACCAGGTAGCAGACCCGGCATGGTCAGGTGGTTAGGGCGCATGACTCGCAATCTACGGGTCGCGGGTTCAAATCCCCATCGCACCAAACATGCTCGCCCTTTCAGCTGTGGTTGCGTTATAATGTGACGGTCAATCCCACTATTCATTTGTAAAAGAGTAGCCCAAGAGTTGGAGATTGGGTGTTGATGACTAGCTGCCTTCTCTCTAGTCTTTCACTGCTAAATTAGGGACGGCTAGTGCAGATAGCCCTCGTGTAGCTTTGCGCGAAATTCAAAAGACGAAAACAAACAAACTTACCAAATAGCAAAGACATTAAAGTTCAAACCTGAAAACTGGGCATACTTTTTGATGTGTGCCTCCATCGTAAAAGCAACTTAGTTCTGATAGGACTGTTTATTGTCTTCAACTTTAATAGCTGAATCCATCAAACGACGAGTTGCATCAAATATAGAGTGTATTTGCATAGTGAGCCTCAAGTACAGAGATTAGCTGAATCCATCAAATGACGAGTTGCATCAAATATGGAGTGTATTTGCATAGTGAGCCTCAAGTACAGAGATTAGCTGAATCCATCAAATGACGAGTTGCATCAAATATGGAGTGTATTTGCATAGTGAGCCTCAGGTGCAAGTTAGCTGAGATCCGCAAGGTTGCTTCAGTTAAAACAGCTGGTGTGGTTACCTGTAATTTCTAAAAATACTTATATATTAATGGATGGTGTGGCTAGTAAATATCACTAGGAAATTTAATGCATCTTTAGACTGAAATGACTTTGTAATCATATACCACAAGTAGTTGTTCATTTCATAGATCCACGTAAGTTTTTTTTATCAAGTATTTTGGGGATAAGTCAGCAAATACATATAATAAGTTAGTATATGTTTCGCATATAAAATTATGTGATGCTTGAAATACCCGCATGGAATTTTGTGATGCAATGAATACTTGCATATATTTTGTGTGGAGGTTTTCCGAATTTTCTGATATTCTCTTGTGTTATATGTGGGATTTGAAGATACTCTGAATAACTGTCTGTGTTATGCTTATATACATAATTTTAAAGACTTTAATAGAATTAGTCAAGAGGGAAGTTGAACTTGGGAAAGGCTAGTTGGATAAATATCGCATCAAAACTTTTAGCAGCAGAATATATATATTTTTAGCTAAGTTTGACTTAAATTTATATATCTTGGAATTTATTACAAACAATAACTGCAGATATAAACTTATTTTATTTAAAAGAACACAGTAACTCTATGCTAAAAATTCGGTGTGCCTGTTTGTTTGTTGAATTTGGCGCAAAGATACTCGAGGGATGTTTGCGTTAGCCGTCCCAAATTTTGAACTGAGAGACTAGAGGGAAGGCAGCTAGTCAATACCACCCACTGCCAACTCTTGGGCTATTCTTTACCAACGAAAAAGTGAGATTGACCGTTACATTATAACTTCCTCACGGCTGAAAGGGCGTGTATTTTCGATGAAGGGATTCGAACCTGCGACCCGCAGATTGCGAGTTGAGCTCCCTAACCACCAGGCCCATTAGTGTGTATAAATTCGAAGTGGACATGCTTTCATACCACTGAGATATGTTCTAGATAGCCTGAGCAACATCGTGAAAGATCAACTACATCGTGTCAACACAGTTGTATGTGCACTAGATGACTGTTAGGAATCGACAGTTCACTACCCATGAACTCAATATAAACTTCAGAACTGCAGATGTAGCGATTATCAATCACTAAACGAAAAGAAACTAGTCCGACTTAAGGTAAGGAAGCCCTATTCATCCCCTCAACTGACCACGCAGCTCATTTATCCATATGTCGAGATAACAGGAGTTGGCAGCAATGCCTTTGAGCGCCTGCACTCTTCTAATATAAGTCAGGGTTTCATACCTCTACCTGTGATAAGCAAGTTTGCTTCTGGAGAACCAGAACCAGAACCAGAACAGCAACATTGTTGTTCGATGTCAACTCTCTACCAGTGACATACAGAGAAAGAAATGAACGACCTGCTTGGTGCAACATTGTTGTTCGATGTCAACTCTCTACCAGTGACATACAGTGAAAGAAATGAACGACCTGCTTGGTGCAACATTGTTGTTCGATGTCAACTCTCTACCACTGACTTACAGAGCAAGAAATGAACGATCTGCTTAGTGCAACATTGTTGAATATCGTTGTTTTGGTGTTGATGCCCCATCAATCTAGAGACTGTATCAATGCTAGGGGGTGGGTGGGTGGACGTACTGATTATTTAATATCGATTTGTACCAAGTTAATTCAGTCTAACCCTAAATATTTTCACTTTTAATTCGAATGAATTAATTTTCAACGAGTTATAAGTAGTAACATAATTACTGAAAATAGTGTTTCTAAAGTATATACCATGTTGTTGATTTGACTGTATATTAATTAAATCATAAAAGTTCATTACCATTTGCTTTTAAATAGTTTATGTTAACAGCTTATTGCTTATTAATTCTAAATAAATAGCTGTCGTTATGGTCATTATCATAGTTACAGTTATGTACACAGTTTCTGTGCAACTTATACATATATATATATATATATATGTGAGTGTGTGTGTATTTAGATAAATATATGTATAATTAGTATATTTATTCTTCCATATTCATGATTGCTCTGGTTTGATTGCTTACATTCACAGATTATTCGTAAATGGCAGTATTATCCCTTGAAGATTATCACTTTGCTCTTTTAGAGACTCCCTAAGCAAAGTCGTGTTCTTTAACATTTTCGTTTATTTAGAAACTAGAATTCTTGTAAGTCGTAAGAGACGATTACATAGTAAGGAACCGAATGTTACTCCCATAATTCCATTCTGAAGTTTAAAATAAAACAAAATATGTTTTTGAATTATCAATGATGCAAGATTTCTAATGAAACGGATTATCTCAAGTGTATTACTATTATACTTTGATGCAACGGTAGGAATAAATTAAATATATACACGTGTAGCCATAAGCAGTGTATAAGAATAAGACATAAATATATCGTTGAATAATATCGCGTCTTATGGCTTCTTAAGCTTTAAGGATCACAATAGGCTATCTGCGCAGTACCCAACTCAGGGATCAAACTCAAATTTTAGCATGATTATTTAATAACTTCTACAAGAGAGTTGCTAAAATTCTACAATAACATTTAAAACTAATATTAAGTAGTCTTAACTATGAATAACAGGCAAACTACAAAAAGCTCGGGTTCTAAGTCCTCAAGCTTATCAATTAGTCACTAGGGTGAGAGGATTGGGTGCATGCTTATTTACAGTCAAGTACAAATCTACACATCTTGTCCTTTCAGTTGCTGATGTGTTTCATTATTGTTGTTCAAAACTGCAGAACGTATAGGTGGTTCAGAAGATCAAATTCAGTTATTCCTTAGAAAAAAGAAAAGAAAAGGCGGATATGTATATGCTTATCGAAAGGAAACTAAGCGGAAACTTCATATCCGGAAGTAGTCCACATTCTGTGTCAGAAAGCTATCACAATTGTAAAACAGTGTGTGGAAAAGCGATATAAGATTTCAGAAGAAATAACTGTCGTTGTCCATTCATTTATATATATATATATATTTGTATCCATTGGCATTGAGCGAGATACCCATTTTGGTCTGAACTTCAAAGGAGACAGTACGGTTCAGTGAGAGACTTTTTTGGACTTGGGGTCAAGGGAAAAATGGCATGGTTCAGTGAGAGATACTTCTTTGGACTTGGGGTCAAGGGAAGACAACACGGTCCAGTTAGAGATACCTATTTGGACTTCGAGTCAAGAGGAGATAACTCGGTTCAGTGAGAGATATCTCTTTTGAATTGGGATAAAGAGAAGATACCCCGCTTGACCTGTGGTTCAGAGTTTTTACCTATTTTGACTTGGGATTAGGGGTGATATCCCGCTTGACATAGGGTTCAGGAGAACATGCTACACCTGACATGGGGTTCAGAGTTGACATATATTTTGATTCGAGATCAGCGATGATACCCAGCTAGACATAGGTTTCAGGGGAAGATGTTCTGTTTGACATGTAGTTCAGAATTGACATCTATTTTGATTTTGGATCAGGGGTGATATCCTGCTTATAACGTGGTAATATACTGTATTTATATCGCAGTTAAAAATCTTTATCAATTTAAAATTTAGTAAGGTTAAAGATATGGGAAACTGCACTTTTGTGACAATTAATTAATTCTTAGTTGAAATTCAGTGTGTAGTGTAATGATAATTCGAATGCACAAGCAATTTAATAAAACTCTTTGTTAGGATGAACTGTACTGAACAAACTGGATGTCTAATTACCCAAAGAACTGTAACTTACATGGATTTCTAGTCAAGTTAATTTGTTTGTCTGTTTTAAGCACACAAGCTACACACTGGGTAACCCACCAAATGTATCGAGATCAGGTTTTTAGCGTTATAATCCTTCAAACTTAGTGCTGAACCATTCGGGAGGGGAAGGGGAAGAGTCATCTGAAAATAAAATATATTGCATACGACATATACTACTTTAATATTAAACCTAGAATTACAAATGTAGGTCAAAATTGATTCTAGTTTTCAGTTTGTTAGTTACTGAACCCCTGCTAACATGAGTCACACAAAAAATGTAAACAAAACTATTATCAGTATTGTAATTAATCCCGATAATTACTTCTGACGCCCTCTATGTATTTTATATAGAAACATTTTGTTCAGTCTTTACATTGAATGTTATAACAGGCAAAAGTATAAAATTAGTCAGTATAACACAATCTGCGAACCCTGTTGCTAGAAAATAATATAAGAGAAACTGGATAATTTGAAAAAAAATTACATTTTAAATAAAATAGCACACGTATTTCATAAAAGAAAAATTGATTCAAAATACTTTTCTGGAATTTTTATATATTTCTGCCATAGAAACAAAGAATCTTAAAATAAGTCTTAACTTGGACCTTTTCAACATGCTACGCAAATCCTTTCATCGGCTCTGTACTATTATCTCCATAACAATGTAGGGATTTAGAGATGAGAAATTACAAATGAAGCTAAGAGAGCTAAAGAAATTGAGCAGTGAACCTAAATCCATGTTCAACTAAGTTATCTATTTCGAGTAGTGATAACTATGAGAATAGATAACCTCTATTATCCAGTGGAGCAATCATATCAGGCCATGGTAATAAAGCAGCATGCACTGCGAAGAATATTGTTAAATTCCCTTATTATTGAGACTTGAGTGAACACAAGGAATGTCCTATTCAGAATACAGTAAAACTGCTTTTTACAGGTCCCTAACCGACAAGTACTTGTTCAGATATTTTCCGTACAGTATATTTTTTTTCTATAATGATGCACGGTCCTGAATGTAAGTACATAGTTATGTGATTTTGAAACGAGTGATGCCGCTGGAATCTCTGACGCGTGAAGCAATTTATGGAAATAAATATATCTTCCGCGACGAACATTTCAAGAGAAGCAAATCTGTGAAAACCCTAATAGCTTGAAGCAATTTTCAAGATCAGGTTCAGTAGATGAAAAAAAATCCTTTTATCTATGTGGTAACCCAGAGAAAATATAATTTTATCTATGTGGTAACCCAGAGAAAATACAATTTTACCTATGTGGTAGCCCAGAGAAAATATAATTTTATCTATGTGTTAACTCAGAGAAAATACAATTTTATCTATGTGGTAACCCAGAGAAAATACAATTTTATCTATGTGGTAACCCAGAGAAAATACAATTTTACCTATGTGGTAGCCCAGAGAAAATACAATTTTATCTATGTGGTAACCCAGAGAAAATACAATTTTACCTATGTGGTAG
>NW_013665704.1:179384-180531 GCF_000517525.1 Limulus polyphemus | reverse complement strand
CAGAGAAAATACAATTTTATCTATGTGTTAACCCAGAGAAAATACAATTTTATCTGTGTGGTAACCCAGAGAAAATACAATTTTACCTATGTGGTAACCCAGAGAAAATACAATTTTATCTATGTGTTAACCCAGAGAAAATACAATTTTATCTATGTGGTAACCCAGAGAAAATACAATTTTACCTATGTGGTAACCCAGAGAAAATACAATTTTATCTGTGTGGTAACCCAGAGAAAATACAAATATTTTTAAAACAACGGTTTCATAGTTTTACACAAAATAATATATCACACAAAGCATATTTTTTCACTTGAAGAAAGTTAAAAAATCTTACATCTTCAAGGAACAATCATTAATAATTCCATAAACGTTTTTTTAGAAAAACGTAGTATTTTTATGTCTTTCCTAGATTGGTAGTAAATGATGTAGGCTAAATATTAAAAGCTTTACTTTAGCCCATAAATTAATTCGTGGCATTTGCTTGTACTAAGAGCCAGAAGATGTCAATTCTTTGTAATTCCTAAAGTATGCTCACTGTTGTATTAAAATATTTAAGTAACCAGTTTGTAACATTATATTACATAGAGTCACCTCTAACATTAATTTATTATCATTACTTTGTTATACGGACAATAGATGGCAGGTAGTACTAAGTGAAAGAAATCTTTGCCGTAAATTACAACACTACTAATTTCATTCTGTGAAAGTTGTGTTCACATAACTGAAGACGGGAAGAAGGATAAAGTTCAATTAACTCAGTAAATTACCACATAATGTAATTTTATAAGTTATAACGACATCTTTACAATGTAATCTGTACAAAAGTTGGTGTTGTATATGGTTTATGGTTTTAGCAATAAGCGAAATATGTCATTTTTCAAAGGAAAATAAAACGAAGGGCTGGTAAAGATTTGGAAAGATCGTGTCTGTGAAACTAACTGGATGAATATGAACTTAGGAGGGAATTTGTCTGCCCCAGAAAAAAGAAACACAACAGAAACAAACAAACAAAGAAAAAATCGTGAATGAATATTTTTCTAAAGTCTTTCTAGTTTTCTACAAACTGTTATTCTGTATTTTAGATTTATTAAAAGGGGACCCCCAGTGGCACAACGCTAGAATCCGGATTTCGATACCCGTGGTG
>NW_013665704.1:178188-179374 GCF_000517525.1 Limulus polyphemus | reverse complement strand
TGTTATTCTGTATTTTAGATTTATTAAAAGGGGACCCCCAGTGGCACAACGCTAGAATCCGGATTTCGATACCCGTGGTGGGCAGAGCACAGATAGCACATTGTGTAGCTTTGTGCTTAATTACAAACAAACAAACAATTATTAAAAGGGAAATCAAGAAATTAACATCAAAATGACATGTTATTAAAATGTATGTTAAAAATAGCACAAACACGAGGTCGGCGTTTTATCACATCCATGCTATGAATTAATAATTTATTGTTGTTGTTGAAAAGTAGTGGCCTGCTCCTTTTTAGCCTAGACAACAATGGTAATGAGAAAACAACAACAACAATAGTAGAACTTATCAAAACTGACAAAACTTACGATAATTGTTCTTTTCAAGACTCATAATGTAAGTAAATTAATATATAGGATTATACACAGACTTTTCTGTACGTTAAACTGCTATTATTTTCGAACTTTCGACTCCTGTACGAGAGCTGAAAGTTCACAAATAAAAGAAAAGTATTTTAACGTAGAGAAAAGTCTGTGTATAATCCTACATAAGACTTTTTTTTTATTCCTGTAAACTCCCAGTGGAGCATAGGGCCGTAACAACACCTCACCAACGGAAAGTTGTTGTTGCAGTTACTTGAAGCAGGTTGGTTTTTACGGAGTGGAGTTGCTAGCCCCGCGCCCAACCCTCCTCCTTTCTCATCCTGGACTTGGGACCAGGCAAAGGCGGAGGTTGGCATGTTTGATGTGACGGGGATTCTAACCCGCGACCCTCAGATTACGAGTCGAGCGCCCTAACCACCTGGCCATGCCGGGCCTACATAAGACTTAGGACAACCAAAATCGCGAGAGGAAAAAAAGAAGAGAGAGAGAGAAAAGAACGCTTAGAAAGTAAACTCATAGAGTGCTTTCCTCCACCCCATCTCGGTAGCTCAGCGGTAAGTCTGAGGACTTATAAAGCTGAAAATCGGCAGAGCCCAGATACCCATTGTCTAGCTTCGGACTTAACAACAAACAAACAGTCACCGAGGGAGACGATGACGAGAGAGAGAGGACAGGACACCTCAATACTGGAACTACATATTGTTTCATTATCGTCATATTTCATGCTAGCACTAGTAGAGAAGAACACATATTTTATATTTTCCACATAACTTTTCTAACTGGAACCAAAAGAGAACTTTGTAGG
>NW_013665704.1:144796-177188 GCF_000517525.1 Limulus polyphemus | reverse complement strand
CATCCCTATACATATAATATCTGTTATTAGTCCTTAGTTATCCATTACTATACATAGAATATCTGTGATTAGTCCTTAGTTATCCATTACTATACATAGAATATCTGTGATTAGTTCTTAGTTGTCCATTACTATGCATATAATATCTGTGATTAGTCCTTAGTTATCCATTACTATAAAGTCATCTACAAGGAATGTCATAATTTGGTTCTCCTTTGAGTATAAATATTAGACATCTCACGAGCAAATAACACATAACTGCCCCCCTCGAATTAGACAGCATGTGATCTCTTTCATTGATAATCACTAATAAAAATGAGAGTTCTTTTGTCATAAAACATAATGACCACAGGTAACTGTGACGAGCGAGTCCAGAGACTAGTTCTCCATAAGGACTAATCACAGATATTATATTTATAGTAATGGACAACTAAGGACTAATCACAGATATTATATTTATAGTAATGGATAACTAAGGACTAATCACAGATATTATATGCATAGTAATGGACAACTAAGAATTAATCACAGATATTATATGTATAGTAATGGATAACTAAGGACTAATCATAGATATTACATGTATAGTAATGGACAACTTAGGACTAATCACAGATATTATATTTATAGTAATGGACAACTAAGGACTAATCACAGATATTATGTTCACATACTGATGACCCGACCGTTTGTTGCGGTTTGTGTTTGCGAGTTCCTTATCTGATTATCGATAAAATAGAAGTAAATAGAAAAATCCGATAACAGCCGAACCTTTCTTTAAAACAAGATGTAATACTAATGTTTAGTTACAGTAACAACCGAACCTTTCTTTAAAACGTGATGTAATACTAATGTTTAGTTACAGTAACAACCGAACCTTTCTTTAAAACGTGATGTAATACTAATGTAAACGACTCATAGCAAAAGGGCATGTATAGCAGAGTAAATGACTCATAGCAAGCAGGCAGATTTGGGTAAACGACTCATGTATAGCAGAGTAAACGACTCATAGCAAGCAGGCAGATTTGGGTAAACGACTCATGTATAGCAGAGTAAACGACTCATAGCAAGCAGGCAGAGTTGGGTAAACGACTCATGTATAGCAGAGTAAACGACTCATAGCAAGCAGGCAGATTTGAGTAAACGACTCATGTATAGCAGAGTAAATGACTCATAGCAAGCAGGCAGAGTTGGGTAAACGACTCATAGCAAAGGCATGTATAGCAGAGTAAATGACTCATAGCAAGCAGGCAGAGTTGGGTAAACGACTCATAGCAAAAAGGCAGATTTGGGTAAACGACTCATGTAAAGCAGAGTAAATGACCCAGGGTTAAAATACACTGTTGATTAAATGCTCCATATGTGAAAATAGATTTGAGTAAGTAGAAAAAGGCAGAATTTAGCGTATAATCTTCAGTTCACATTGATCTCAGATCCCTTCAGTGAAAATTGATCTTAGATCAGTTCATTTAACATTGATCTTAGATCAGTTCATTTAACATTGCTCTTAGATCAATTCAGTTAATATTCATCTTAGATCAGTTCAGTTAACATTGATCTTAGATCACTTCAGTTAACATTGATCTTAGATCACTTCAGTTAACATTGATCTTAGATCACTTCAGTTAACATTGATTTTAGATAACTTCAGTTGACATTCATCTTAGATCAGTTCAGTTGACATTGATCTTAGATCACTCCAGTTAACATTCATCTTAGATCAGTTCAGTTAACATTGATCTTAGATCACTCCAGTTAACATTCATCTTAGATTAGTTCAGTTAACATTGATTTTAGATCAGTTCAGTTAACATTCATCTTAGGTCATTTCAGTTAACATTGATCTTAGATCAAAGAGGAAACTTTGGAATTGAGTAAATACGGTGAACTGAGTATATGACTCAGAGCAAACTGTTAATTTTAATGACTTGTATGCAAGTGTGGGAATATGTTTGATTGAAATACTATATTAGAAACACTTCAAAATTATTATCAATAAACGATATGTTAAAAATAACCATCTACTTTTAGTTTGACTGTTAAAAATAACCATCTACTTTTAGTTTGACTGTTAAAAATAACCATCTACTTTTAGTTTGACTGTTAAAAATAACCATCTACTTTTAGTTTGACTGTTAAAAATAACCATCCACTTTTAGTTTGACTGTTAAAAATAACCATCCACTTTTAGTTTGACTGTTAAAAATAACCATCTACTTTTAGTTTGACTGTTAAAAATAACCATCTACTTTTAGTTTGATTGTTAAAAATAACCATCCACTTTTAGTTTGACTGTTAAAAATAACCATCTACTTTTAGTTTGACTGTAATTTTAAAGGAAGGGGGAGGGGAGTAGCATGAACCAGCTGAATGTTAATTGGATAACAATGTAATTTTTTATTCGTGTAATGGTATTCACATTTTGAAACGTAGTAGTCTCAGACTGAGACATTATGATTGTACAAACTAGCGGGCGTATGGACTGAATTAAGCTATAAATTTCTGTATAAATTTCGTCAGACTTATTCTTATCCTTCACGATTTGGGATACAAGGGGTTGTCGTCAGCCTTAACGTTCTCCTTACAAGTAGGGAATGAGAGGGTTAGCTTTATTTTTATCCAATTTCTTCGTTCTGAGTTATTGTTAAGACTTACATTTATTTTCTGAAATAGATAAAAAAATTGTAGAATGTTGCATTTCAGGTTTGAAATAGGGAAAGTACACCTAATGATTGGATAGCTGTATTTTTGTTGTTTGTTTTTGTGAACATTGTGCTATCCCTGGTGGGCTAACAATAGTGATCGAACCACGAACCTTAACCTTATAACTCCTCAAGCTACAGTTTAACCGCTGGGGATTAGGGGACTTGTAAAGTTAATAAGTTGAATAGACCCACATGTTATCATGAAAACATTAAAATAGGTATAAGTAAGGTTTAAAAAAGAAACAAGTATCATGCATGTTGATGTGGCATCTTCGCATCAAAACGTTTCAACTCGTTAACATGGCATCATTTCACCACGATGACGTGGCATCCTCACATTAGAACGTTTCATTCCGTTAACATGGCATCATTTCACCACGATGACGTGGCTTTCTCACACCAGAACGCCTTATTCCATTAACGTGGCATTCTTTTATCACGTTGACGTGCGAGGCATTTATGCTTCTTACCTACTACACCATCCGATGCAAAGTTCTTCCCTTCATTCGACCTTAATCCCTTCTTACTTTTGGGTCAGCCGCTCGGGGATTTTGTATTAGCCAAGAAGGTTTATACTCGGGAGGCTGGCCTTGACAGCAACCCTTAAAGGGCGAGCGTGTTCGGTGACGAGAATTCGAACCTGCGACTCGCGGATTGCGAATTGAGCGCCCTAATCACTAGGACACGCACAGTTCTATATCATGAAATATTTGAGCTATATGACTCACTTCTAATGAAAGGTGCAGCAGAGAAGTGGAAACACGAAACCATGATTTTTTAGTTACTCAATAAAAATTAATTAATTTTAAAGAGAAAATTCTGACTAAGCCTTGAAACTTTACTTGTTTTAGTTCATGAAAGTGGCCAGCAGAATAAATTTACAGGTTTAGTTATGGTTTTATGTGAGTCGGTAAATATCCAGTATGATAAGTTTTATTTTTTAACTTAGATGTGCGTGCTTCGGTCTCTTTAACACGTTCACTCTATATCAAGTTTACAGGTGAATGCAATTAAGCTTACCGTAAGCATTTCCATAACCGTTAAGAGATGCGATCTCTATTACATTACAGTATGTGCACTCTTGACACGCACTGCTATTTAGATTCACGTTTAGTCCGTGGATTTTAATGTGTTTGACATTCTAAGTCAGTGTTAAGGACAGAATATAATTCCAAGTAAACAACGTACTGATTTTGTTGCTTTTGCATTGCTAATTAATAGTAATCTAATTACTGGAAATAATTTTCAATCTCGGGGTATGAAAATTGCAGAGAAATGAGGCGTAATGAACATCCCGTTTTTACGCTGCGTATCACTTCAATTATTAGGAACGTTACAATTCACTCGAAGCTGGAATGTTCATTTCAGATATTCGTTTCCAAAAACCAGTGATGCTCATAGAAGAAAATGTATTTAAGATTAAAACAAATATAAATTCAAATGTCGTAGTAATTCATAGAAAGACGTGCATAAGACATCGCCCCCCCCCCCCGACTGGCACAGCGGTATGTCTGCGGACTTACAACGCTAGAATCCGGGTTTCGATACCCGTGCTGGGCAGAGCACAGATAGCCCAATGTGTAGCTTTGTGCTTGATTACAAACAAACAAACAAGCAAATAATAAATGAAAACTGTTCATCACCTGTTTTCACAACCGAGGAAACAGAATAAATAAAGGGAAGTTTGACCACTATTTTCCATTGCATGATTTGCATAATAAATATCACAAACGAGACAGCCTACTGTAACAGATAACTCTCAGTACTAAATGATTGTAAATATCACAAACGAGACAGCCAACTGTAACAGATAACTCTGAGCACTAAATATTACAAACGCAATTCTAATGTGTTACATTCTTGTTATTTCTTTCTTTTAAACAAAATTGAGTTTTTATCAACTTGAGCGGAATTATTCTCAATTTTTTAACTTTAAAAACTCCCAGGAATCTCCTACACATATACCAGCTATGACCGTGCATGGAAGAAAACAAAATCTCCCAGACATATTCCAACTATTAATTAACGGAATAAATACACATTTCCTAGACATATTCCAGCTATTATCGTGGAATAAATAAATTATTAGACAAGTTTTAACTTCAACTTTATTTACAACCCCTTATAAACTTGATTCACAGTTTTTGTATTTTGTAGCTTAGTTTTATATTTCAATTTAACGGGCCACCCCAGTTCCCGAGCCCTTGATTTTAGCATTTTAAGTCCGTCAACTTGGCTCTGACCCATCGGTGGACTCATGGTAAATGGGTAACCAACAAGATTACAACACTTATTATATACAACACTGTTTATTGACAAAAAGAGGACATGGATAAACGTTTCGACTTCTATCAGATTCCATCTTCAGTATCTAAAGCAAAATCAAATAAATTTTAAGGTTTAAGGTTTTAAATTTTGTAGACTTACTGTTCCTGGCTTGTCTATTTTTACACGTGTGGAGACTGTAAGGCCTCCTATATTGGCAAAACCAAACGCCATTTAAAAGTCAGAGCCTATGAACATATGGGAATTTGCATCAAAACGCAAAAAAAAAAGAAGAAGAGTAACCCCTTCGTTTCCTCTATATCTAACATAGTGAAGAAACAGGACATCAACCTATACTATCAAATTTCTCTATGCTCTGCAAGTCTAATACTGACGTGGAATTATTGATTAAAGAAACCATCCACACCAAACAGCACTCTCCAATACTGAACAACATGCGGTCTTCATTTGAATTATACATTTTTTAATATGTTCGTGTTACTGATTTTACCTTCTTTTTTGTTGTGTTTTCTTGGTGTAGTTTTGTGTTTTGCTTGTTTAATTATCGTTATATTTAGCAATTGTACTTTGACAATGTCCAAAGACTTATGTAAATTTATTCTATTTTGCTTTAGATACTGAAGATGGAATCTGATAGAAGTCCGAAACGTTTATCCATGTCCCCTTTTTGTCAATAAACAGTGTTGTATATCATAAGTGTCGTAATCTTGTTTATTATCAAACTTCGTTTTCCTTCGAACACATCGATGGATAACCAACAGTTTTGTTTACTTCTACGATTTCTGTGAAATGAAAAAAAAAAGTGCTATCAGGAAGTAATGCGATATTTTATATAATGTTATTGTACTTAATATATTTCCCCACGATGGATAGAGTGTAGATAGCCTATTGTGCAGCTTTGCACTAAATAAACAACTGCTAATTATACTTATTTTGTGCTGCTACTAAATAGTTAATAACATTAAGCCATTAAAATGTTTACGTGAATGTCTAGAATCTTATTTGAAAATCGATCTTAAAAAAAAAAAATACATAACCACATGGACGAGACACGTGACTTGGTAAGTGCACTAATAAGGAATTACAGATACAACATCTCTGTAGGTTTCTGTTAAATTATTACAAACAAGGCTGAAACAGAAGTCACGTTGTGCTGTGAGGTTGGAACATATTTGAATACTCAACAATGAACAATTTGTTTCAGTGCACGAGACGGAGAAGATAGGTATCGCGGTTGCTCGTTGTCATTTTTTTATTGAATATACTTGAAAAAAAACAAATCAACCAGAGAACGTGAAGACACCCTCGTTTAGGTTTTAGTTTCTTTTGAGAAAGCTTTCATTAATAAATCTGCAAAGCTACCTTTGAACGAATAAGATTTAATGACTTACGAAAGAAAGGGTGAAATAAAGTTCTTGTTGTGACCAAATAACTAATCTAAAATAATGTGTTATAAAATGGATAATAATTCACTTGAAGTAAATATGTATGTAGTAGAGACACCTTATGTGGGTATTAGAAACTTTTATTTAAAACACAAAACAAGTAACAACGTTCCGACCTTCTTAGGTCATCACCAGGTTAAGAATTACATGTGAAAAAGTGATCGATTTTGATCACGTGCTGTGGAGACGACAGTAGTGATAGGTATGAGATTGTAGAGGGCGTTGTATATATTTAATCTATTATATATGGTAGTTAATGTTAAAGGAAATAATTAGTATAGGTATAGAAGTATCCCTTGGTGATGGTTCAATGTGGGTTTAAGTTCTTGTATTAGAATTTCTTTAATATTTCATTTATTTCTTTAATTAATATGTTAGTGTTTTCTGTGATTATATTGTGTTTATTTGAAATACAGTGTTCAAAAACATAGGAGAGTAATCGAATGTTTGTGATTATTGAACCTAGTTCCTTTTCCCGCCTTGTTTCTCCGATATAGAAATCATGACAGTTGATATATTGTACTTTATAAATGTTAGTTAGTATTATGTTTGTCAGAGTAGTGTTTACATAGTATAGATTTTAATTTGGTATCTGGCTTTTGGATGGAATGTGTGTTCACTAGAATGTTATGTTTGGTTATAAGTTTTTTCCAAATGAAAGTTATTTTGGCGCTGATATTCCGGGATATAAGGTATACAGCAGTGTACTGTTTTGTTGTTAACTGTTTCATTGACTTTCAGATTGTAGGTTGGCTGTCCATGGTGTTGTTGTTTGTGGTTTCTGCGGTGATAAAGTATTGTTTTAGTTGATTGACTTCTTCGTTAAGGTTGTCAGGTGAGAAACGTTTTGTGGCTGTGTTTATTAGGTTTTATAGTATGTTGAGTTTTAGTTTTGTTTCACGTGCCGTGTCCAAGGAAATGTAAAGTCCAGTATGAGTGATTTTCCTTGTGGATTTTTATTTTAAACTATCTATCAGTTCTTGTGATATTGAGGTTCAGAAATGTTAGTTGTTTGTATTTTTCGTATTCACTGGTGAAATTAATATTTGATTGATAAAGTTACGTACGTGTTCTGTAGATGTGAATCTGGAAAATGTATCGTCTACATATTTGCACCAATTTAGTGGTGGGTGTGAGGTTGAACTGATGGCTTGAAATTCAATATGTGTCATAAAAATGTTGGCTAGTATTGGTGTCACCTGATTGTCCATACTTAAACCATATATTTGTTTGTAGTTTTGGTTGTTGAACATAACACTAGTTTTTGAGGTAGTAAATTCAAAAAGAGTAGCTAGTTGGTTTCTGTGGATGTGTATGAGTGGTTTGGGATTTTTGATGTACAGTTCTAAAGCTATATTATAGGCTTCTGTGATGGGAACTTCAGTGAAGGTAAAGACTATGTCGAAGCTAGTCGCTAAAACTTTATGGTTTAATTGGTCCAGTACAGTTCTGGGTTTGGTTGGAAATTTACACTATGATGTGAAAATAAAATTAGAAACAGAGGCTACATTTCACGATTAAAATTGGAAGCTTTGTTTGGCAGTTGTGACACAAACAACTGTCCGAAATATGATGAAATACGAGACACCAAATGTATGGTTCAAGGTTCAGTGTGTAATCTAGGGGTAGAAGCACTGAACACTGTGTTGGTTCTCTAATGAGGTAGAAGCACTGAACACTGTGTTGGTTCTCTAATGAGGTAGAAGCACTGAATACTGTGTTGGTTCTCTAATGAGGTAGAAGCACTGAATACTGTGTTGGTTCTCTAATGAGGTAGAAGCACTGAACACTGTGTTGGTTCTCTAATGAGGTAGAAGCACTGAACACTGTGTTGGTTCTCTAATGAGGTAGAAGCACTGAACACTGTGTTGGTTCTCTAATCTTATTGATCTGTATTTGTCTCCTGATTTCTTAAAATTTATTTATTTATCTTTATTTTTCGACACTTATGATGATTGTTTTTGCATTATTAGCTTAGTATGTAGATTTAGGACTAATCTAAATCCGCTAAGCTGGTCGAACCTACTTGAATTGTTATGTTGATTATGGCCAAAGTTATCGATAACAGCGAGAACATTCAACTGATGAACCAATACATTCTAACCATTTGTTTCAAAATAATGTACACACCTAGTTAGACCGGTATATTATATTAATTATATTATTTATTAAGTTAAATGTTAGTTCCGATCTATGCAGTCAGCTTGCTTTGATCAAAAGTTAATAATCATTACGAAACTTTTCACTCCTGTGAAAATAACGTGCGATAACACTAACAACTAGTATGAATACGCTGATCGTGGTGTTAATTCTGCATAGTAATGCACTAGAAATAATTACAATTATCATTCTTCCCTCGAGAGCGCTGTGTAATGCTTACGTTATTCCGCTTTGACGTATGTGATTAGGTAAGCTTATATTATTTTATATTGATTAAATATGGAAACATAAGAGAGACTACAACACTACTGACTATATTCGTAAGGAAGTATTCCTTCAAACGTCGTTACTGATTGTCTAGTATTGTTAATGCTGACTATATTCGCACGGAAGTATTCCTTCAAACGTCGTTACTGATTGTCTAGTATTGTTAATGCTGACTATATTCATACGGAAGTATTCCTTCAAACGTCGTTACTGATTGTCTAGTATTGTTAATGCTGACTATATTCGTACGGAAGTATTACTTGAAACATCCCTGTTGATTTTCTAGTATTGTTACTGCTAACTATAACTGTAGTGAATGCTTCATGCTAAGTTTCAAAATGTAAAATTGGCTTCGTCAGTATTGTTGATAACATTCAATGATGACAGTAACACTTAGTCACATCACGAACATTTTTTTTCTCCTTAGTATAATTAACAGAAATGTAAGGAATGAACAATTTGCGTTTTTTAATGTGTATAAGAAATAAACGAACAAGCAGCCAATTTCGGCTTTTTTATAATTTTAACTTCATTGTATAAGAATACAAAACATATCTCTGTTGCTTCTCTGTCAGCCAAAATGCTAGTTAAATAATCCCATTTCAATCCCACGAGCTCAGTGATGAGCAGGATTGGAAAGTCCGCGTATTACCCCCGAATTTGATATTTTTCTTCTTTTTTAATCGATTTAATATTTGCTGTTAATTTATGCAGAGCTGTAACTATGTACAAAATGAACGAATTGACCACAGCAGTCACGTAGTGAGGGATGCAATATGATGTCCTGGGTGTTAAACTGCCTAGTAGTTACCACTCTGATTTTGTGTTATTAAACTTTTTTTAATGACAGAACTGCATTCTTTAACGCTGATTGGTTAAGGAGTAACTTGTTTTGAAAGCTCATAGGGTTTATTTTTGTTGCGAAATCTGGTAATCCTGTGCTGAGATTCTGTGTTATGTTTCATTTCCATTACTGTCTGTTGGTGCCCTCTTAAAAATTGCGTTTATATTACTTAAGCCTTTTACTGGGCCTGTATTTATGATATTTCAAGAATATATTTTGTTTTGTTTATGCCAAAGCTAATATGGTTTTTCGCCGCTGTTTCTAATTTAGAACTATTGACCAGAGAGAAAGCGATCAGTTAACAACACCGTACCACCAATAATCAGTCCTGAGGGATTGACTGTCACTCTTATAGCGCACTCACAGCTTAAAGTGCGAGAAATATTTTGTGGCAGTCATTCTCAGAGAGATAAAACTGTGTTAACCCATTTGATAATGGTGTATTACATACTTATCACATCGTGGCGTTTATTGGAGAGGTTAAAAAGTTAAGCACCAATTGTGATTTTCTGAGAAAATGTGGTACTATTTTTCAAGAATATATAGTTTTACGATTAAAAGAAATATGTCCTTTATAACCTACAGAGGATTAGCTTCCCTTCTCCAGTTTTTACATTTCTATACTTTAAAATCTACTTGACGATAACTTCTAGAACCTACAGAGGATTAGCTTCCCTTTCCCAGTTTTTACATTTCTATACTTTAAAATCTACTTGACGATAACTTCTAGAACCTACAGAGGATTAGCTTCCCTTCCACAGTTTTACACTTCTATACTTTAAAATCTACTTGACGATAATTTCTAGAACCTACAGAGGATTAGCTTCCCTTCCACAGTTTTACACTTCTATACTTTAAAATATACTTGACGATAATTTCTAGAACCTACAGAGGATTAACTTCCCTTCCCCAATTTTTACATTTCTATACTTTAAAATCTACTTGACGATAACTTCTGCACGTTTACAATATTCTGAGCGCTACTTACATTTCATTGTTAAACAGTGAAATCTCCTGTGGCTCAGCGCAGAAATTGAGGTTACGCTCCTATTCGTATCGTAACTCTAACTGCCCTGTACGAATGACTCTGTATTTTTCTTTTTTGTAAGTTTGTGTGCTTACACTAGTCTATATCCATCTACAGAGAATGTTTTTTGCTAACGTAAGCAAAGAATAGCAAACTATTGTACGCATAGTTGCGATAAACATAGTTAGATGACACAACTGTTTATCAAATTTATATTCACGGAGGACATTTTTTAGCCACTTAAAATAGACATTGAATTACTACCACGTTAGGCTTAGCAAGTTGATTAATCACAATATCTAAGTATGTTGAGTTCGTTTTCTAAAATGAATATAAAATACATTATATCTTAAATTCTAATATAAATTACCGCGTAGCCATTTTACATTTTAACAATTTAATAATCAACTTTTTATTGTAAGTACCAAATAGTGGGCAGGTACTAGAGGATTGGAAGCTAGTTAATGTCACTCCTCTTTACAACGTAGGTAATAAAAATTGTCACAGTAATTATAGGCTTATTAGTCTCACATCAATTGTGAGAAAAGCTTTGGAAAGTCTGTTAAAAGATGCTTTGCAAAGTCATTTAATAATGTTTAGAAATTTATTGGATATTCAACATGGTTTGACTAAAGGAAAATCTTGCCTTACAAATCTTTGACATTCTCTGAAAAGGTTACTACTTATGTAGATGAGGACAAGGGTATAGACTTGGTGTATCTGGATTTTTCAGAAAGCCTTTAACAAGGTGCCACATAAAAGGCTTCTAAAAATTATCTTTGTAGGTGTGGGGGATAAGTTAGCTAATTGGATATAAGAATGGCTGGATGGAAAAAAGCAGAGGGTTGTTACAAATGGAGTTCAGTCAAACTGGATTAATGTTACAAGTGAGGTACCTCAGGGAAGAGTCTTAGAACCTTTGCTCTTTTTGATTTACATCATTGACATAGATGAGAGAATGGTCAATAGATTACTTAAATTTGCTGATGATATTATAGTCTTGGATGTTGCTAGCTGTGAAGAGGATGTTGCTGCTTTACAGAAGGATTTAGATCATTTAGTGAGTTGGGTGAATAACTGGAAGATGGGTTTGAATTATAATAAATGCAGAATAATGCATGTGGGTTATCATAATTTGAATTATAAGTATAATTTTGATGGGAATAACCTTAATAGTGTCATGAAAGACAGGGATCTTGGTGTAATGGTTGATCATTCTCTTAAGCCATTCAAGCAGTGTGCTGTTGTTAGTGATAGGGAAAATAGGATTTTAGGTTGTATCTACAGAAATATTGAACACAAGTCTAAAGAGGTTAAAATTTCATTGTATAGGTCACTGGTTAGGCCAGATTTGGAGTATTGTATTCAATCTTGGGATCCTTACCTTAGGAAGGGCATTGAATTGTTGAAAAGGGTTCAGAGGAGAATGGTGCCTGGGATGAAGGGGTTGTCATATGAGAAGAGGTTGAGATATCTCAAATTGTTTTTTTCTTGGAAAAAGAAGAATTAGTGGGGTTCTGACTGAGATGTTTAAGATTATAAAGAGAATTGATAATGCTGATGCATCATCTTCTTTCATACTTAATAGTGAGAATAGTAGTACTAGGGGACACAAATATAAATTTTAGCAGGGTAGGAATCATCTTCAGCTAAGGCTGCATAATTTTTCTATAGAGTGGTTGGTCTCTGGAATGCGTTGCCTTCAGATGTTGTGGAGGTTGTAAATTTAATCGAGTTTAAGAGAAAGCTAGATAACTATATGAATGATAAGGATGGCTTTAAAATAAAAAAACATTATAATAGTTTAACTTAGAGGATGTGGCAGCCGAGATGGGCTAATAAGTCCCTTGTTGTCCGTAAACATTATGTTATGCAATGTTATGTTAAGTGGCTGAGCAGTAAATTTGACGACTTATAACGCTAACAAACAAACAAACTTCTCTTTTCTCTTTCTTTCGAAATTTCCATAATTCGCATTTTATGGCACATTTCGTGTGTCTGTCAGTTTTTAATTTTATAGGTTCCACAGTGTAACTTTTAACGTATTTAAAGAGGAAAAAATGCTGGACAATTCTTATTAATTTTTGATTACTAATTTTCTAAAACTGGTCTGTTTTTTACAACGTAAATCCTTCAAAGGTACATCAAGTGGCAAAAACATTAAACATTTTACATTATAAACAAATAAAACCAACAAAGGTTAGCCATTAATAAGCCAAAAATAAAAAAATCAGAGAAAACATTTCTTCTATCTTAATTGTTAATGTACTGTTTTCATACATTTCAGTTCTCAGTAGGTATTGTTACACAGTGTGAATAAATATATTTTGTGTTCTATTTTTCTACCTCTTTACGTAATCACGTTTTCATGAATGTGATGATAAACACATCAGTATTCTTAGATAAAAGTTGAAGCCACCATACAAGTTTTAAGTTCGTAATAAACCTTTGCACTACACCTTTATTTACGTATGATCCACACCCTAAAGTAGAGACAGTACAGAAGCTTGAACAAACAAGTATAAGCTTCTCTTTTGAATGACCACTGTTGCATGTAACCTTACCAAGAACGAGAATTAAATAAAAGTTACGATTGCTTATATATTATTCACAAAGCCGTTAACCAAATTCAGGGTACTTAGTTAAAACATTTACAGATATGCTCTTGAATATACTTGAGAAATTATCTATTGTACTATAATTAGAGAAAGTTAAAATCTGAGAGTTATATTTGCCAAATTAGGATTATTTTTCCTAATTTTGGAATATCCTAATTCCAATTTTTCAAATTGTGTTTTTCATTATCGTTTTGCTCATAATTGGTTGTTTGTTTTGAATTTCACGCAAAGCTATACGAGGGCTATCTGCGCTAGCCGCCCCCTAATTTAGCAGTGAAAGACTAGCGAGAAGGCAGCTAGTCATCACCACCCACTGCCAACAATTGGGCTACTTTTTTACCAACGAATAGTGGTTCGTTATTGATTATTTGTATTCAGTGACCTCAGTTTTAGAATGAAGTCGATTCATATCATTGTGCGTGTTTCTCGGAATATGTATTTACAACAATGCTAATCTATATTATAGTTGTTCAAATGTTACTTATATTTTATTGCATATCTGTGAATGGAAGAATCCGTCGATTTCCAGCTTCGAAAATCACACCAGGAAGCATTAATTTGAAAAACAAAATCATAAAAGTGTTTGATTTAAAATTATTTTAACTGATTTCTTTTTAAGTTTAATATAGGATACTTTTTTAAAGATGCGAAAAATAATATAATAATAGTACTGTTACATTAAATCTTGGCTATGAGAAGTTAACAAATAATGATGTTGTATTTTTAAAACACCTACTACGCTAGCTAATAATATTTCTGTATGAGATAAAATAAATGGCTATCTGGATTAGAAGTCATATTCACCTCATGTCAAATTAAATTTTTCTTTGTGTCTGTGTTGATTAACATATTTATAAAACGAAAGTCCGAAATGACGTTAAAACTCATCTCATTAACAACATCAGTTTTACCACGTGCATTTCAAACATTATTTGGATAAATGAGCTGAAATGACGAACATTATATTAAAGTATTAAGAATGAACAGGAAGCAGATTTTGCAAACGCGATTAATATGAACTACATGTTATAATGATATTTATTGTTGTTGCTTTTATGTTACGCCTTTTTTAACAACTGCCTGAATTAGTAATGGATTTTATATGCTACTCACCAGGCGATGTTAGTGAGCTACAAGACAATTTCTTGCAAAGAAAAAGAAAGGATAAATGAGTTTTTTATGTACCTCAAATTCATCATAAGACTACGTGTTTATCTTGAAATGTTACCATTGTTAAGAACGAAAAAAAACCAGAACTTAAAAGATCTTTTATGTCTTGTTTAGGAAGTAAATTGTTAAAAGGAGAACTGCAGACATGTCGTTTCAACCATAATCGTTGGTTTCATCATTATTTAGTATGTTAGTCCAATAAGTCTCAGTATGTAACTACAAATATGAAGTGAGACTTACGTATTATGATTCGAAAATCTGATATAAAAGTAGAAACAAAAATAATTATAGCAATACTCAACACACTTAAAAGTATAGAGGTCGTTCGATAGTTACTCTCATCAACGTTATTGCCCTTCGATGAAACAGCTGTAAAACTACGGACTTACTTTGCTAAAATCCGTGGTTCGATTCCCAGCCGTGGACATAGCAGATAGCCCAATGTGGCTTTGCTTTAGAATAAACGAGCAAACAAATTAACGTTCTTAAATAATTTTAATATCAAATATCTAATGAGCATAAAGATGTTTGATAAAATTTATTTTTTCTTGTTGAATACTAAGGTAACCTCAATACGTGTACGTTAAAACACATTGCTGGAAACTTAGAACTCTTAAGATGATGTTTATTGTTTGTTTGGGTTTCTTTGAAACGCTACACAACGGATTGATTATTTGTGCTGTATACACCACAAGTAACGAGCCCTGATTTTTAGCGTACAAGACCTCAAGCTTACCACTGAGCCACTAAATGGTCGAAAAATACATTTATCTTAATGGAAAAATAATGCTTATTATTGTTCAGTGCTCATAATTAAAGCTTTTTACATGCCTGTACGTAAGTGGGAGTCCGGCCGAACCCTCTATTTTTTATGATGTAAAAACAATACTCTTATGTAATTATAGCGCAGATTCTTGTGGTTGTTAACGTTTTCTACATAGTCTACATTCTCCTGATGAAGCATTAGCATTTTTTCTGTATTGAAATAGTCGCATGCAATGGCTTCTGTTAACACTTTGTAATTGGAAGTCCGAAACCGTATTGCTACTGTCAGGTTTTATAGGTCGGATTCTTTACAGTAGGTGTCTGTGACTTGTTGGCGATAAATTTCAACAATAAACAAACAGCAACACAGTCTACTTGTTTTAAAATAATATATTAAAACAAATCAAACGTATATACAAATGCTCGTTACACTGTTGGCTATTACAGTTGTATCCAGAGCTTTAATTAATTGTCTCTTTTTCGTCAAAGTCCACATAGGCTGAATACTTACCTGAGGTGTAACGAATCGAAGAAAGATTTTAATACATAATCATTATGACACTGCTATCAAAATTGAAACTGTGCGTAATTTATTTATGGAAAAGCACCCCCAGAAGAATGGAGCATGTTATTTCAGTAGTGCATACATGTCCGTATATGATAGCCAATGATTGAAATAGCTAATATACTATTGTTATACAAAGTTGTTTAAATTAGTAATATAATTTAACCATTAATAACTACTCTGCATGTAGATAGTACAACACGCTACTATAATAAAACATACATATTTATGCAAATTTAAGTCTAGCTCCCATGCAGTGTTACAACAGAATGGTGATTTGTTGACTTTTCATTGGATGTTTGGATTTTATGTGAACAGCCATGCAACTGTTGAATCTATATTTCATGAAAAATTACTTCCAGATTTAATCTCATGGCACCTATTCTATACAAATTTTCTGTTGGAGGGTGCCCCCAGACTCCCGTACTATTAGCATGCTGATTGTGCTTAGCACGATATGTGTTGGCGTACGGGTCTGTTTTATGGTTCTATTGGAAATATAATGGCCTTTATAATTCAGTTGTCATAAGTAAACCTACTATGACTCTTTTGGAAAAGTAACGCTTTTTATAGTTTAGGTGGTTATGATCAAAAGTTTATGGTTCTATTAGAAAAGTAATGCTTGGTATAGTTCAGATATAATTAAAGCTTTTTATGGTTCTAATTAAACAAATTGATTGAAAAATCGTGTATGTTATGCTAATAAAACAATTGTGCATATATTCAAATACTAATATGAAAATATCATAGTAGAGATTTAAACGACTATTTATACCATAAGCAGGAGAAAGCGACAGAGTAAATGTTTCTTATTAGTTTTACTTTAAATTTTATTAAAACTGAGTTCATAACATAAGTTATTTAAGGATATTTGTAATCACTAGAAAGTATCATATGAAACATTTTTAGTGCAGAGGCTAATAAATTATTTTTTTTATCATCTGTGTGACAAGTATGTTATGAATCAAACACATTTGTTTATTTATTAAAAAAAAGAATCTAAGAACAGCTGAAGTGTTTTGAAAACTTTGAGGGCATTGGAAACAAAACTGTAAACGTTATAAAAATCACTTTGATGGTTTTCAAAAGAAGTTATAGCAGGTTCTGCTAGGTACAACTCATTAAAAGCATTATATTCCAGATATCTTACAATACACAGGAAAGTTACCATTTAATTTTTTAAATATAATTTTGCCACAGTTTACTTTGTCATATTACATGTCGATTTTCAGCGAAACCAGGAGAGATAAACGATAAGCAGATATATAATTATGTTCCTCTGAATGATTTTGTATGCTTAAGGTAACAAATGCGAAATGTTGTTGTTCCTCAACAGTCTTAATGTCCTTTTATACAAGTGGGTTCGAATCCCACCAACATGCTCGCCCTCTCAGCCGTAGGGGCATTATAAGGTTACGGTCAATCCCACTGTTCGTTTATAAAAGAGTAACCTAAGAGTTGGCGGTGGATGTTGATGACTAGCTGCCTTCCCTCTAGTCTTTCACTGCTAAATTAGGGACGGCTGGCGCAGATAGCCCTCGTGTAGCTTTGCGCGAAGTTCATAACAATCATAACCTTTTCTACAAACACTTACGTGCATGATGATTTACTAACGGTGTTTTTTTTTTTTAGCATTTCATGAACAACCTAAGGAATATTATATCGAGGGACGTTTAGAAAGGATCTCATTTGACTGACTTTATTTTGGGGTAACATGTGGTCTAAAAGGTGTTATGCTGATAAAGTCAGTAGCAAACACACCCACTTTATGAGAACGAATTTCGTCTGACTTTAAACGTTTTCTTTTATTTAGCCAGATTGTAATATATTTTCTAGTTTAGAGTCTTAATCTATAATCTACAGAGTATCAAAGAATCGTAAAGACACAAATATAAGGCATTAATCGTTAATTCTTTTTATTTTCACGTTTACAAATAATAGATATACAAATTTTCCTTTTAACGAAGCAAGTGAATCAATTCTTTCACAAGATAAAAACAAAACGCACACATGCGATGTAAATCATCATTTTATTTGTGAGACTTATGGAAAGCTGCACAAGAACAAACACTGATTTTAGTAATTTATACTAATTCATACAGACAAACGTACGGAGCGTACCAGTCTTCACGCTTAGACAGATCGAACCTTGCATTCAAATACCTTAACACGTCGCACTACAAAATTAGATAGCAAGTAATTTTGAAAGGCACAAATCATAAATCGTCTTTGCAAGTTATATTTCTAACATGAGATAATTATAATATTTTAATTCCTATCAACAGTAATAACAATTTTCGACGATTCAAATGTTAAAAATACAAAAGTCTGTCAAAGCCAACATCGACCTGTTGTTATACATGTTATACATCAAGCTCTATCAGATCGGAAGTAAAAATAATAATGGCTGTAAGGGAAAGTGGTAATGTTTTCGGCAAATGGTCTTTATGAAAATCGAAAAATTAAAGGGGGCGCTAACGTGATTTTTGTCATGTTGTAATTATATTTTTAATTAATTAGATTGACAACTGAAGCTATCTAGCATATTGATTTATTTAAGCTAATATCATCTCTAATACAACATGGCGGAAATATACAATGGCCTGAAACACGGCATCATAATTGTTGTCTGTAGTTTCATTAGGTGCTATTTCTACAATACCCTAAAGTAGGCTTAAAGAAATTCGTTTATAAATTCTGAAATAATCTAGTGTATTGCTGTGTATTTCTGTTGGGTCAGGAGTATTTGGAAAACAACAAAAATCAGTTACTATACTGTGAAACAAAGTAGTATAGTTACCGTGTATTTAGCTCAATAAGAAATATAACGAAACTTCACAAAGATTCGAAGCACATTGACCTTTGTTTGTCTGTTTTCAAATTATTTCACTCAAGATTTACTTTGAATCTGAAATTATTTTCCAATAAACATAAAACTCAAACGCTTTTGAGAGGCATGAGACTTCTAATTGTTTAAATTGACCCATCATGTTTCACCTACAGATTACTTTTTTTACAATGTTTACAATCACTAGTATTTCACTCTGTATCTATTAATACAGATAAATACATAAAAGTTCGAGCTCATATGTGTAATACACAAGTTCACACAAAATGGTATTAATTGTCACATATTCAATAGGCACAATGAGAATGTGACGTCATAGGCAGTTGACAGACAATGATGTTAAAGGCAATGAGGCAAGGTAAACAATTATCTTAAGTCTCGTTGGAACAACGACCAGTGCTTTTGAGCATATATACAATGTTCGTCGAAAGGGATTCAAAGGAAACATTTGTAGAAATTCACGACAAAAGTATTGAACATAGTGAAAAATACTAAATCGAAGTATGTCTGAATAACAAAAAATGCCTTTCTATATTACCAATATCTTTAAACACTTTACTTTTTGTCTTTAAAGCATGACTTTTCTCAATTAGTTTGAACCTGTATAAACCCCAAGTCTGAAACCTAAAAAAAAAACAGTTTCTTTGTCTAACTTTTTCTAACCTAACTGCTAGGTTTTTAATTCATTGAGAAAGATCATGACATGCATCTCTAAGAGAGGATAAAAAGTAAGGCTCGTACGTGATTAAAATTTTAATTAAATGAACACCTTTATAGCTTTATTTCTTTATTAATGTTTTTACCAAAAAATGTGCCACTTGACAGACTGGAATCTTTCATATCACGGCATAAGAGTTAGTGTTCTGCAATATATATATATTTCAGTTAACAAGAAATTAGAGACTTCTAAAACGTTATTTTACAAAGATATTATTTCTTTATTTTTACTCATAAGTTGCTTCTTATCCAATATTGGTCATATATTGTAGTTGTGTGTGTTAACAACACTGTGATAATCAAGTATTGTCGTTTGGTGTATCAACAACACTATAATAATCAAGTATTGTCGTTGTGTGTGTCAATAACACTATGGTAATCAAGTATTGTCCTTGTGTGTGTCAATAACACCATGATAATGAATTATTGTCGTTGTGTGTGTCAATAACACTATAATAATCAAGTAATGCCCTCATCTTACAAAGCTTAAAATAAAATTTGTTGTTTTCATGTTTTGTTTTCTCTTTGCTTAATAATAATAAAAAATAGAACAACCTTTCAAGAACGCATGAATTCTCTAAAGGTTGTTATTATGTGATATGGATCATTATTCAACTTTTAGGAAACTCAACGGTTAAACAAGGCATCAAATTGTTTATACTACTATCTATTCTAAAACATCGCTGTTTAAACCGTTCTTTATGTCTTTGTTTATTATCAAGAACATACTATGTTTCTTGATTATGTTTAATCTTCGTCCAAGTTCTACCTGGTCTGTAGCGTCATATTTGTGTAAAAATAGAAAGAGAGGGTAATAAATACGTGTAAAGTAACTTACACGTAACTTTCTGAGGGTGGTAAACAGTTGTAAAGTAACTTACACGTAGCTTTCTGAGGGTGGTAAACAGTTGTAAAGTAACTTACACGTAGCTTTCTGAGGGTGGTAAACAGTTGTAAAGTAACTTACACGTAACTTTCTGAGGGTGGTAAACAGTTGTAAAGTAACTTACACGTAACTTTCTGTGGGTGGTAAATAGTTGTAAAGTAACTTACACGTAACTTTCTGAGGGTGGTAAACAGTAGTAAAGTAACCTACACGTAGCTTTCTGAGGGTGGTAAACATTTGTAAAGTAACTTACACCTAGCTTTCTGTAAAAATTCAAGAGGAGCCGCCTACTTCGATTCATATATATATATATATATATATATTAATTCATTTTTTCTTAACTCGATCAATCATTTTAAATTGTGTTACAACACATAACGGAACAATTAAAACACTTAACCAACAACTGCTTAATCAGCACAATATTTGGTTACTGGTCACTTTTTGCAGAAATCACTTTTGCTTTCCTATAAACGAAAAGGTTAAGATTAAGAAGAATAAACCGATCATTTGTTTCTCTGTCCAATCGAACCAAAGCGCTTATTAAGTAATCAAAATTAGGTGAAAAGTAAGACACAGACAGCTTGCACGCCATTTTAGAGTGTTAGAAATAAATTCCAAACACAGTTTTATCAAAATAGTTTTTTTTTCGATTTCTCTATACAACTTAAGGCTAAACTACACTATATATAAAACTAACTTCTAATACCTAAAATGCATGCATGTGTATTTCAAATAACAAGCCCATAGAAAGGAATATTTACTCATCAAAACTCAAGTTATTGGAACAAATAACTTAGAAATGTTGGTTTATTATTAAGTAGAAGAAATATGAGAATCACGTTTAAAACTGAATTTAATAATTGTATATGTGACTGTAGATTGAGTCAGAATCATCAAATTCTCCAACATGATAATGTTTTAGCGCCATAATTGAAGCGCCTAAACTTTAATGTATAGTTGAACGGAATTTTATAAAACTTGATGTCAGCTACTTGTATAAATAACAATTAAAAGTTGAAACGTCTAATAGCTAGAAATGAATCTCTTTTGCATAGTTTATTGACTGTACATTCAAAATGTAAACAACTGTAACACTTCACACGTACGTAGAATTGTTACTAATAGTGAATAACGTGTATGATAAGCAAAACAGTATTTTTACAATATAGAAGACATAATTTTTAAGTTGAAAAATATTTATTACAAAGATAAACTCTAGTAAAATGCGTGTAAATTTTCAAGGATGTTTTCATAATGTAATGTATTTTTAAACAACTGCTACGAAATATTTGATATTATCTTTTTTTTTCTCGATATAAACAGCAATGTATGATAATATAGCCTTATTTATTGAGTACTTGAAAAGTTCCCGTACTTTAACGTACTGAAAAATCCTAATAACAAAGACGAGAAGAAAAAAAAGATCTACATTTCTAGTGCACTTTGGCTTCAATCCACAAGAATTTCAAAATGGACACTGCCAAGTCTTTCCTTTCGATCATAGGCCATATTAGAAGCCCATCCTTTGCATTCCACATTGATGAGGATCCCTTTTACAGGCATCTCTAGATGAATGAAGATGAATGGTGACTGATAAGAAGGCAAATTAGTGAACGGGAAATAGTAGCTTGGAATGCCCTGGGATGGATAATAGCTAATAGGGCCGATGTTCTCCCTGTCTGCTGGATTCTGGAAAGGTAGAAAACAGAGTTTTCTCTTACTAAGATAAATAGTAGAAATTCCATTTCTCCAAGGATTAATGCGGTTGATGATGGCCAAAACAGTATATGACAGTGATTTTAATGATGAATGAAATGAAAAATTCGTCAAATAATACGAACGGTTTCTTATTGTGTATATTATATAAATAAATAAATATATATGTATTACTAAATTAATTTGTTCTTTCCTTTTATACATAATGCCCAGGGAAACAAATAGATGTAAGATCATTCCGTTCACTTTATATGTACCTTAGTAATTATAATAGGTTTATAATAGGCTTGTCTATTGAGATTTGAGCTCTTTGTACAATTTAGTGTTAACTAGGGGGATAACAAGTACATGTTTGTAGAAAATAAAGTCTAATTCCTGATGCGTAACCAGCAAGTGGTCAGAAATTGTAAATAACTAATTTCTTATTTAGTACACTTACTTCTCCTGCACACGTGATGTACACAAAGCGCGGGTCATAGTTCTGCTTCAAATCCTCTGGCATGTCTTCTGGAAGAGATTCATTGTCGAAAGGCTCTGGTACCCAGTCGTAGATCTGCCAACGTACAGTTTCATATTGTCAGTGCTTTGCCTTACCTTTAATTATATCTAAAATATCTAATAATACATAATGAGACCACAAAAGTCAAATAAGGCCTTAAAACTGTATAGCTGAAACATATTTATGCATTTTCTGACATAAAGTTGTTTTTATTGTTAATCGTTCCTATTATAATTCTCTACTTTGCAGCGACAGTGGATAAAGTTCCTGATTAAAACACATCGTCAATCTTTCGATATCGTCACTTTAGACACTTCCGTACATGTTCCGGTAGCACCTTGCCTTTGCTTGTTCTTGTATATTGTCTCTTTCAAGTTAAGCACAAAGCCACACAATGGACTACCTATGCTCTGCCCACCACGGGTATCGAAAACCGATTTCTATCGTTGTAGCTCCGCAGACATACCGCTGTGCCATTTGGGGGCGTTCTTGTTTAAATAAAATCATGAAGCAAAGTCAGAGTACAGAATGGGATCAGGCTTAATATGTTCATTTTCAACGGAAATCAACAGCGAAATAAAAAGCCAATTGCACATAATTAAACCTAATGAAAACTTTGAAGAACATTAAAACCAAGATATTCACGCCTTTGTTTAAACGATCAGACATGTTAATGGAATATTGTTCACTATGCTTTATATTCTATTGCTAAATATTAGTTTTATTAGACGAAGGTATATAAGTCATAAACTTTTACTGTAAAAATTCCGAAGTCATTTTATTCTCAAAAAGAGGCATGATTATGCATTTTGTGCCGATATTGATGTACATTTGCGATGCACGTACCGATTGTGATTGTGCAAAAAAAAAAAAAAAAGCTTCACCCTACAAAACATAAACAAAAATATAAATTGTAGTTTTAGGTTTAATTTATCAATTGATATAGATTTTTGTTTTGGTGTAAATATTCGATTTATGCTCAGTATAGGTCATGTTGCGCATGACAAGCATGACTTTCAAAATCGATACTGCTAACTTGTATGCGACATTGGTTTGTTTGTTTCGGATATTCACGCAAAACTACATAAGGGCTATGTCCTTGATTCCGAACCTATAGACTAGAGCGAAAGCAGTTAGTCAACAGCAGTACACGGCTCCAAATGCGGAGTGCGATTTGTTTTTGCGGAATCTGGACGTCAGCCATAGACCCTCAGATCCATAGTCCGGAACGCTAACTCTAGGCTACTCTCGGCTCGATCTAACATTGAAGTTTCAACATTTAATATAACATTAGATTGTGATCGAAATGTTATTTTACGTTAGGCTAAATATTTTTGTTAATTTTACCCGGTTGAGCTTGATGAGAACACATGGATGTCCAGTTTCATAACCATATGACTGAGCAGAGGTGCAGTTAACGGGAATAAGATCCATGGGGTAATGACAGACCTTCCCTTTACCAGGGCCTTGGTCAAAACCGCAAGTGCTTGACAGATTTTCGTCTTGGTGCTTCCCTTGATAAGCTGTAAAAGAAAGAAATTACTGTAATATAAGCATTTAGTCGAATGATTAGGGAATGTTATTACAAAACTCGTGGAACCCATATGTTTGAAATTACCATATGCGATAAATTCATCAAACAGAGAATGATTTCTTATAATCAGTAACATATACAACTCGGTATGAATTTCACTCGTCGCAGCTTCTTCGGGCATTATCTCGTTTTTTACGTCAATCGTAACGCGGTCCTGTTAGGAATCCTGTAAAGGAAACTTCGCAGTATCTTTCTTCTAATCTATAATTGCACACCAGAGGGGGGGGGGGAGTTAATTCCTCAATTAAATTGCATTTAAAGTAAGTTTTTAATATATAGAAGTCGATGTTCCCGAAGAGTGATCTAAAATTCAACAATCTGCGTGAAACAAAACTAGAAATTGCAAACTGGGTTTGTCCTCGCACATGTACTTTTAAGAATGATAAGATATCAAAATTAATCTTTTATTTTAGCTTGTACTACCATCCATACAAGATAACTGGCATTCCTCATTCTAAAGGTTCAAGACAAAGAATATTTAACACTAAATACTCACGTTCGAGAAATTCATCAAGCGATTTCACCCAGTGTTTCCAACTTTTCTTTTTGTTATGAGTGATCCAAATAAGACTAGTTGCTGCGTTTTCTTTTGGTGGACGAGGACGGAATCCCAGGCCTAGAGTTAAATTTGTCCATAATTAGCAAATGTGTGTACAACTTTCACTGAATATTGAGACATTGTTTGCTTGTTTGTTTTGGAAATTCCAGCAAAGGTAAACAAAGGTTATATGTATAATCCATCTTTAATTTTGAATTGATAGACTAAAAGAAAAGGCAACATCAATCGCTGCCACATATTAGGTTACTGTAGTTGAATAGTGGGATTTGACCAAAACACACTCACAGTCTCAAAGGGCAGAAGTTTTCATGGTAACGGGACACGAACCATGAACCTTCAGATTCACAGTCCGGCATACTACCTATAGGTAACGCCCAGTCGTTGAAGGTTGTTATGCATGCAATGAGATAGTAGCTTATCGAGGGGGTTTCAGAGGTTAGAACCCTCCCATGGCCATGAGAGACATAAAGTGATTCAGATAACTTTTGGGTAAGAAAAACTAGGCCTAAGTAAAAAAAAAAGCAACAGCCTGACTTGCAACTTTGAGACTGAAAGATGCGGCAGAAGACCACATTGTGTTCTTTTTCAAAGAAAGTTCCGAGTAACGATGTCGAACAGGGAACTGTAATTATTGAATAATCTGTCTTTGGTCCGCCCTAAGCAGTATGTCGATCAAAAATTATCATGATTCATGAACTTATGTCAGAACAGGGTACATTGGTTACTTACATGAACTAAAATAACATAGTTTGTTTCCAGCATAGGCCTCTAATTCTTTCCTTAATTATCTGATTGTGTCTCTATTGATAAATAAGAGGAATGAGTCAGATTCTGTCCGACCAGGCGAGTGGTTTTTATATTTTAGATTAAATTTCTGTCAGGGTCATTGGGGTGATTTGGACCACATGCTTACATATATAAATGTAAATTTTAAATCAGAGTATATTTTGGATGAATGTCTATTAAAATATATGTAGATTAAAAGGAATAATCAGTGTGTACTGCTCCAGCATAAGCTAAGCGTTACGAGCAGCTATAGCTCTTCCGCTCATGATAACGACTTAATACACCAGTCATTTCTTGTTTGTATTACAGTTGAATAAGGATACGCAGTTGGAGCTACTTCATAATGCGTGAGTTCCTCAGGTGGAATTCATATTCCCAGCGCAAGGGAAATGCAGTCTAGAAATCCAGCGCAATTGAAATGGCTTGCATACAGCCAGACTCAAAACGGCGCTCTTTGCAAGAACTATTCTAGGTTCGCACTAGAACGAGCAGATGATGGAAGTCCGCAATCGAGAAAGTTCGTGAAGGTTCCAATTACAAACTGGAAGAATGCAATTGAAGAGTTCAATGAGCATGGGAGAACCAAATACCACAAGGGATGCATCATGAGTGCAGAAAATATGTTGGCTGTTAGTGGGGGAAAAGGTGGATTCTATTTAACTTCAGACAGATATTGGTGTGAAAACAGTCGAGTTTTGTTCGTGACCCAAACGGTCATTCTCAACAGTCAACAGGACTTACCAAATACCTGCAAAACTGTGACAAAAACTACTCGTACATCAAATCTCAAATACAAAAACCTATTTATTCGCAACGAATTAGTGAAGAGAATTAAATCCGCTCTGTTTTTTGCTGTCCTTATTGACGAGACGACGGACATCTCAGGTGCGGAATAGTTCTTGCTGTGCATCCTTTACATTTACGAGTTAAAGAAGAGCATTCGAGAACACTTCCTTCAATTCGTACCAGTTCATGTCGTTACTGGAGAAAATCTGGCTACTGTGATCTTAGACAACCTGAGGGAATTTGAGGTCGACATGAGCTATCTTTGTGGAAAAGGTTACGAGCGGGCACTTCAATGAAGTGGACAAACACATTGCAGAGCAGGTTTGACACCCCCACCCCCTCCAAGGTGGATTAGAGAACCAGTATTTTTAATCTTGCTGTCTTCAATACGTGCACTGAGGTGTCCGTGAAGAACGTCATCAGTACACTCGGCAAGCTGTCTTTGCCAAAGCTGTGGATGAGAAAATAACCACTACAAGTCGAACCCGCCTAAAGCAAATTTTGTAACGTTGATTGTTACTAGCCATTTGGAAGCTGATCAAAACCCTTGCCACGCTGTCCGGGTTAACAAGTTCCATCAAAAAGCGAATATCTTAAAAACTTATTTTTTGTGACATGACATAGCTATATTTCCCCACCTGGGTTTCCTTTCCACACTTTATAGTTAAACTGTGGCTTTTCTATTTTTCAATTTGCATATACTTTTTTTAAAATTATGTTTCTTTTGTTGTTGGCAAATCTTCCTCCAACTCAAATACATCTACGAAATATAACTGGTCAAAATCGTCTGAACGCTCAGAGCTGCTCAACGACTATCGCGACCTTTGCGTTTGTGTTGAAGACATCCTGTCCTACTTGGCGAGAAGGCCTTGAAGGCCTAACTTTCGTTTGACGCATTATCTTCTTAATGACAATGAGGCTTTTTATATGAGCCTAACTCATCCTACTATGTTAGTAATGACCTTCAGTGGCTTAAGTCGCACATGATTTTGTTCATAGTATGTTGTTCTTATTTACTATTTTCTTTTTAAGGTAATTTTAGGAATGTGTGTATGTATTCCTTCTGATTAAAAAACATTGCTATGCTATTCTGACAGAATACATGTTTCAATGTTAGTAAGGAGGAGTTTGCCTGATGGACAAGATCATCCCCTTGTGAAATTTCTAGCTACGGATTTGCAATGAAATTTCTAGCTACGGATCTGCAATGAAATTTCTAGCTACGGATGTGCAATGAAATTTCTAACTACGCCTCTGCAATGAGAATATCTTGTTTGTTGTTAAGCGAAAACTACTACTTAATGGGCTATCTGTGCTGTGCCAACCACAAGTATTGAAACCCGATGTTTAGCGTTATGAACCTTCAGACTTAGTGCTGAACCACTTAGAGTGGAGGTGAGAACAGCAAAAAAACAACAACAAAAAACAAAAAAAAAACAAGATTGTGTAAAATTTAGTAGTTCCCAAAGAGAAATTGCCACTTTCTTGCATATCTGAATTAGAAGCCCCCCCCCCCCAGTGGCACAGCGGTATGGCTACGGAGTTACAACGCTAGAAACCGGGTTTCGATACCCGTAGTGGGCAGAACACAGATAGCCCATTGTGTAGCTTTGTGCTTAACTTCAAACAAACAAACAAACTGAATTAGAAAAGTATTTATGTCATGTTATTTCATAATTTGGTGATTTGTAATATTTCTTCTTAAAGCTAAAGAAGTTTTTATACTATATCGGACGCAGAAGGTTTGGTTTTTGCAATTCTATAAGGTCTACAATGAGCTTTACCTGCTCTTTTTAGTTTGTTTTTTTTATAATTATCTTATAAACTGATCTTCTTTTGATTTTTATAGCAAGTGTACTAAAAGGTGTTTGTCTATTTACACATGCATAACTTCGATCTTATTTTGTTAGGGGTAGACATTATGACAGTATTGTAAGTATTTTGCCAGTAGTTATATATATCAGAAATATTTTAACAACAACAACAAAAAAAAGGGAGATGTTATTTAAGCCCTGAGCTATAAAATTGGTTATCTGCGTCGTACCTACTGCGAATATGGACCCCCTGATTTTTAGCGTTATAAACCCTCAAGTGTTCTCTCTTTATAAGTTTATTAGAAAGTAGATTTGTAAATGAAATGTTAACCATATGTTTTTAATAGTAAGATTAACACATATTTTAAGATTAAACGAAATAAGGACGATTGTTTTTGTTTTCAGTTATATTAATACTGCACGGTATCAAAATATATGAATTAATAATATGTCATCGTAAAATGATCTGATTCTGAGGGCTGTTTCTGTGTATGGGTAAGAACATGCTTTTGAAAAGTATATTTTCCCAGTAATAAAAACATAACGACTTACAAGAAAACTGAAAATATAGCTGTAATTTTTGTAATTATAACTAAATGGTAAATACTTAAATTTAAGCACTTCACTTACCAGGACTGTTTCCAATTAGACTAGCGGTGAGTCTCCAAGTAGGCTTAGTGTCGTCTACTGTCTGATAGAACGCTAGAAGCAAGCCTGTCCAAAAGGCGACAAGACAGGCGTAGTAGATTATGTAGAATATCACAATCTTCACTGAAAGATATTACAAATCCATCTTACACACACGTATTTGTGATAGATTAAATAATTTTTCATTTTAAAGATACCGAAATATTAATTTCATATGCTATTTATTATCTATGATTCTAACTTAGAAGTAGCCCATAAACTAGATGATACATTTAACTGAAAATCACCTTAGAGTTTACGTACTTGCAGCAAAACAAACAAGCCTATTGTTCTGAAAGTTTTACCCGTGATGCATTTGATTTCTAAAATATAATCATAATATGTCTAAAACATAATTATTGTGACTGTAGCACACACACACACACACACACACAAAATAGTTTTAATATTTAAATGTTAATGAATAAGTTTAATCAAACTACTTTTGGCTTATTTTTGAAAGTTTTGTATTTATATCCAAAGTTACAGAATGTATTATTTGTGCTGTGCCCAGCGCGGATATCGAACCACGACTTTTAACAGTAAAATCCATCAATCTTACAGCTGAGCCAGCAGGGGACATCTTTTGCAGAAAAATTTCTACCTGACCAATAGAAGTCAGTATCATCAAAGTTTTCATTTTCCCTCTTAGCTTCACTCTTGTAAAAGATTACATGATAGGCACAGCACAGATAGCCCATTCTATAGCTTTGTCAAAAACAAACAAACAAACTGTTTAAACACCACTGTTCTAAGTCATTTACCACACTAAAATATAATGCTCACCACATGGTATATGACAAAAAAAACTGTTTAAAATACCACTGTTGTAAGTCATTTACCACACTAAAATATAATGTTCACCACATGGTATATGACAAAAAAAACTGTTTAAAATACCACTGTTGTAAGTCATTTACCGCACTAAAATATAATGTTCACCACATGGTTTATGACAAAAGCAAACAAATAAATAAACCTAAGCCTCAAACAGTATAAACTTAAAACTACTTTAAATATTACGAGAGCATGAAAATCGTCAGCCACGTTTTCAAATGCAAACGGAATCTCCATATTAGGTGGGGAATCCAACCCATAGCGATGGAGATCTCACTATATGTATATGTTATAGTATCACAATCAATCAAGATGTAACCAACTTATAAACAGTTAGGATTTTATTAGATACTTAAATTCACTCGAAAAAATATAAAAAAGCCTGGTCTACTTTCTTCAGCCAATAGACTTGGTAAAGGCATTGAAGCACGATTTCTATAAGAAACATTAGCTGTCATGCAGCTTTTAATAATGTTAACATAAAATGGTTTATGATCAAGTTCTGAACAGCTGGGTTAATCATAAGGCTGTAATGGAACACCCAAGTAGCACTTACACAGCTCAGGATCTCATGGTATTTCAATTTATTAATTTAAACCGTATTCGGACTATGGATTCAATGATTTATGCTTCGCGTCTTCTTGGGACCGTAGGTACGCTATAATAGTGATGGTCAAATCCCACTATTTGGTCAAGTGTAGCTCAAGAGTTGGCATATAGCCCTTCTTGTAGCTTTGCGCGGAAATTCTGAAACAAATCAACAAAAACGTAACATAGCTGTGACATTAGGTATGAAATTTTGTAGGTATGAAATGTTGTAAGTATGAAATGTTGTAGGTATGAAATGTTGTTGGTATGAAATGTTTTAGGTATGAAATATTGTAAGTATGAAATTTTGTAGTACGTATGAAATGTTGTAGGTATGAAATGTTATAGTAGGTATGAAATGTTGTAGTAGGTATGAAATGTTGTAGGTATGAAATGTTGTAGGTATGAAATGTTGTAGTAGGTATGAAATGTTGTAGTAGATATGAAATGTTGTAGGTATGAAATGTTGTTGATATGAAATGTTTTAGGTATGAAATATTGTAAGTATGAAATGTAGTAGTACGTATGAAATATTGTAGGTATGAAATGCGAGACTCAAGATTGAAAGCACACTCTTTGATGTATAATGTAATTTGAAACCTCGCATCCTTAAGCCTAATCTCAGTAGTTTGTTCGACACTTTAAATCTGGTAATAAATAATACTTATCTTTGTGGTCGAGTTTATTGTTCTCGACTAACAGTTGTTTCTTTTTTTCAAACCTTGTAATTTTTGCAGCGTTTAAACAGTTAAACCCTATATGTGTTCACTACAACAATCGACGGGCATCGACAAGCATCAAGCCTGTACTAATGGTTTGCATTTATCTCACTAATACTGTGTACCGTGATACTGATTGTCCCAGACTACATAAACCGTGTGAAACGGGGCAATTGTTTTTAAGTTCTGGTCATCCATTCGTTATTCTACTGCACAACAACTTATGAGCGGGTCACTAATCAAACCATCTTAAAATTTTATAAAGCTGTAGGCTTGTACGTGAAAACGAATTGACAGGTCTTTTAATTATGGTTCTGTAGATAGACAATATGCTGGCAAACGATACTACAAGGTGGTCCAAAACTTAGCTGCTATCACATGTAAATATCTTGTGTATGGATAACATTTGATTTGCAGCAACAAAACTTGTTGGTCCTTTGACAGTCATAATTACGTATTGCTCATACTGTTAATATGAGTTAGAATACTGCTGTGAGGCAAGTACTCTGTATTATGAAAATAAGTTTATTAATATCAATGTATGTGATGGACAATACTTAAGTTTTAAACATCTTGATGTACATACTTAAATTGTGTATCTTCCAACATGGGACATCACGAACAAAGCTCCTATTTGACTCGACTGGCTCATCAAAGCTAAAGGGCATCATAAGAAACAAAACTGTTTACTTTTTAATTTTGCTGATGCATAAATTCTTTAACACCAATGCTAACTTAATATACAAAAGGTGGTAATTTTCTGTTTATTTTGAATTGTTTTATTGGTTTAACTTATTGTACTTCTTAAATTTGTCAACAGAAGCGCAAGAAAATAATTGCTAACGTCTAGTAATTCAAGTAAATACTTTAATGTTTTAAAATTCACATAACCATAGCAATTTATCACGGCAGATTGCACATTTTCCCCACATTCTTCTTAATTCGTGACAGACAAAAGATAAATCTGAAATGTTAATTTTACATGACTTGTTTGTTTGCTTTTTAGCACAAAGCTACACAATGGCATACCTGCGCTCTGTCCGCAACAGGGGATCAAACCCCGGATTTTAGCATTATAACTCCATGAATTTATCACTGACTATTATTTGAAATCTGTAGAATACGAAAAACGTGATTTTTATCACGGGTATTGAGACTATTGATTTTCCAATATTTCCACCAGCTTTCGGCGCTCAGCACTCTAGGTTTCATATAGTTGTATAACTAAATTAGTGAATTGGTTTATATATAAAAGAAAGTATAAATTATATTCATAATTCCACGGAAATAGAAGGCTTGACATTTGAACGGAACTGCCAATGCATATAATCCAATACAGATTCTAAAATGTTGTAGAACCTTTTATAAGGCTTTCAATAAATATTTGTTATTCAGCTGAGTTAAACTGCATTTAAGGTTATCATAACAACGTTATAAATTTCACAGACGATCCAGGCTAGAGTTTGTTTGTTTTGGAATTTCGCGCAAAGCTACACTAGGG
>NW_013665704.1:130071-144409 GCF_000517525.1 Limulus polyphemus | reverse complement strand
CCAACGAATAGTGGGATTGACCGTCACATTATAACGCCCCCACGGCTGAAAGGGCGAGCATGTTTGGTGGTATGCGGATTCGAACCCGCGACCCTCAGATTGTGAGTCGAGCGCCTTATCCACCTGGCCATGCCGGGCCCAACCAGGCTAGAGAAACGATTTTATTATTCAGCTAAATCAACTTTCAATTAAAACTATCATAACCATTAATACAACGATTCTGTATCCTCACCACGTTGTTACAGTCCATGTCGCCAAGTTTGGTCATGCTCTATCTGATGGCCGAGCTTCTTGAAAATAGCCCTGCAATGTAGTTTCCAGTGCAAAAGGCTCTATCATAAGGTTATCATGTCAAAAGCACAACACAGCTTTCTGCTTGCTTTCCATAAGCCAACTAGTGTACAAGAACAATAGTTTCCCAGCGCCTTGTTTCAACAGTCCAATCGCACAGAAATCCATACGTGCTACATCTAGCAACTTGACCATATGTCTTTGTATGTAACAGTGTGAATACTCGTTTCATTCACCAACTGCTTGAAGTATGCGACAGTTGAACGGATATGTTGTGGAAGCAATTTCTGCACACCTGACTTGTGTCGATTTTCCAGATAGAACTCCTTCTTGACTATTTTGGGCTGGGGCACGTGGACGGCTTTTGGTACCGATACTTGTGCTCATGGATTCTCACCTGATATAAGATCCGCACTTTGCTTTCCACAACTTGGGTACGACTTTCTACAGGTCTCTTTCTGGATGGTTCTGGTTTCTTAAGATGATACATGTTCCTTTTTCGAATGCCATTATGTACAAGGAATATCCTCGTCTTGGAAATTCTAAAATCCCGATCTGAACACATCTTTATTATCCTAGTATATAAATATTTTGTGTTGGAAAGGGGTGTTACATACCCTTCCCAAAATCGTTTCAATATAAAGTACTGAACCCTATGTGTTTTGTTCACAGAATGTTCTCCATCACTCTACAGCACAATGCTGCTATGATTGACGTGATATAAAGAAAATAAGATGAGAAATATTCATTCAGCAGGATTATTTAATGATATAGAGCCAAAGGACACAACATCTCGTAGAAAGGGGTTTTCAGTGTTCTCCATGGAAACGAAAACACTGAGAGTTAGGCGAACAGTGTGTTCCAAAACCCTGATCCAAGTTAACCTGACATAACACCATCATCTTCGAAGTGAAGGATATGGTCAGAAAACAGAACCCTCTGATTTAAAATGATTCTTAGATGAAACTGGGCACATTTCAGTGAGATAATAAACAAGGATTTGAAATTGGCAAAGGTTTTAAAGAAAAAGGTTAACAAGCTTCCAGCCACACCTTGAAAGCAGCGACTGCTTCTCCAATAAAGAAGGCCGAAGGAAATGGAATCAATAATCTTATTCGACCACATTTTTGTCCCTCAATGCAACTCCAACTGATTTTTGTGTTTTTTGTCTACTTAAACGTGGTCTTGGAAACTTATGTCCACTTACAGTGGAGGGATTATGGATCTCACCGTTCTATGCCTAAACTTGTTACAACGGAAACTGCGATGTCGGACATTGGTACATAATCAAGGCATCAGCATGAGCGAGACAGTGATAGTAGAGGTAGTTACCAGAAACCATGGGACCTGGAAAATGGTTCTTATAAAGTACATTTCACCATCAATGTGACCATCAATATTATTTATAGCATATAAACGTTTTCTAAGATACAAAAAATGACCAAATGGCAATTGTATGTATTTTTCGAGCATGGCTGGATTCGACAGTTTCCATGGTCTTTGAAGAGAAGGCCTCGTGAAAAAATGGAGATAGGTTGAACCTACAATTAGTAAAATTTCATATCATATGGAGTCAATTACAATATGCTCCAATAAATTAGTTATTATCAACGTGATAAGGCTTTCATGAAAATATCTGAACAGAAGCCATAATTTACCAAGAATTCAAACTTCCCAGTTCCGCGGTCTTTTTTTTTCTTTCTACTATTGAATGCTTTTTGTTTTGTTTGGCATAAAGTATTTATCAAATGACTATATGGAAGTTTATACGTATGAAAAGGACAATACAAAGTATATGCATAACATATATTCAAAAATGTCTTTTAAAAGAAACATTAAGGTGTGGGGCGTCATAGTTTGGAAGCTAACTGTTCCAAATGAACATGTCCAAAAGGTTCCTGATGAACAAGAAGGTAGATGTAGTTTTTTCTTAATTTGGAAGATTTCTGAATTTATTAAAGTTACTCTGACTGTATTGTGGGAATGAATATTAAATGTGATTCGTCCACATTTGAAATTTTTTGTGTGTTTGTATCCACTGCAGAAAATCGAACCCCGAATTTTAGCATTGTAAGTTAATAGATTATATTTGAAATTAAAAACCTTTCAGCAGAGCAGCCAAGCATGGAACCTATTGTGAATCTCTCGTCTTGCACTTCTATGTTGAAAATTGATGAAGTCCCCTGAAAAGCCCCCCCCCCCCCAGTGGTTCAGCGTTAAGTCTGTTAGCTTGTAACCTTGTAACGCTAAAAATCGGGTTTCGATAACCACGGTGGGCAGAACACATATAGCCCGGATGATCCTTAGAACAATAATAAAAATCAACAAATTTTTCTTCTTTCTGTTTCTTTCAATTTTGAAAAACTTTTATTACTTTTGCTACAAGCGATGGCGTGGGGTTTCTGAATTTAACACTTTTCTATAAACAACTTTATTAACACAATAATAAAATGACCGTAAGAGAAAAAGTTAGTCTCAACTGAAATTTTTGATTTTGGTATAGCTTTGGTTCAACATTTTTAGTTTTAAGATTACGTCATGAGTGGACAGTTTCCTATTTAGAATGTCCAGTCTCGTATGTATTATAGCTATCAATTGGTTTTCTGTACAAAAACATGTACTGGTTTAGTTTTAAAACAAATAGATTATATAGTCTTCTCTATAATTTATTAAAATATTGTAAAACGTTCTCCCCAAAATCATGTAAATGAAGGCTTTCTTACATATACCACTAACGTCACTCAGCGACATAAAGCAAATCTCCAAGTTATATTAATATGAATTCTTCCCTTCATTTGAGTGTCCAAACATTAAAGAGTTGAAGAACTATAACTTTGAGATTAAACTAAAGTTTTTTCTGTTATGTTTGAGTAAACAGTTTCACACACACTATTTTGTAAATTTAAATTCGACACGTTATTATATTCGATACGTTATTATATTATTATGTTTTCATCATTTAATACTCTAGACACTACTTACTATAAAGCTTCAATAACTGAATAAAAAACAAACAAACAAATAAAATAATTTTGTAAGATTAAGTTTTTAACAATATTAACTACTTATCCGAAAGCATATTGCTAACTCTCGATAAATTATATATATTTTTTTCATTTTACGTTAGGTTTTACTAATTCTAATAACTGATTTGTTTGCATTTGATCTTATGCTTGAATGACTTTAAATGCTTTAGATCTAACAGTTTTATTCCTTTAAATTTACTTCAAGACAGTTTTTGTTTACTCGAGATCAAACTATTTTACAACAAAAGCATCATTTGATTAATAAACTAAAAAAATAAAAACTTGCAATTGAATATTTTGTACGTTCATTTTATTGTACTATTTTCTATATTCAGCTTAAAAATAATGTTGTAATGGCTCTTGTTGTTGGACAGTTTCTTCTGGATTATTTAATAAAAACACGAATGCAAAGTTCGGTCCACTTAGTGGTGATGAAAGCATTTTTTCTTCGACTACAGGTTTTACATCTTTTACAAATTCCGCGTAACTAACTGTAGGCCTAAGTTCACAAATAAATAATGACGTCTCAATATAAATTCCAATAACTTGCTAATTTTCTCGCATGTACCGTACTTCTCTTATCTCTATTACTTCATGTTGAAAACACAAACTTAAAATTTAGAGAACTGAACTAACTCACTCAATAATCAATAAACGATGTAATCTAGACACCTCTATCACTGGGTTTATATCGTTCCAATGGTTTCCAGAACTTTCAGGAAAAGTCTGGTTACTAAGTCATGATTACTAAGACATTAAAAACCAAAACAATACAAACGTACAAGTTAATAAAAACATAACCCACAACCACATTGATCAATACGTCATGTTTAATTTTGTTTTACGTTTGTAAAATCGTACTTTTTAAGACAAGTATTACTACTATACTGAGTGTTTTAAGCTCATGTGAAAGTTGCTTTTTTTCTGTCATTTCACGAGCCTGTTCACTCATACGTAGGAAGATCATAACTCTTGCTGCATGGATGACCTTCCATTTGTGGACTCTCTTAGAAGTTGAGAATCTTAGAAAAAAAATCTTAAAAACACGCTTTTCGTTACCTTCCCATCAGGGCGAGTCATCACTGACTGAGTGTTAGCTTTATACTGCAAAAACTGAAACAAATCTGGTATAAGGATAGAAACAAAGGTACCAGCCAAGGGCGTCAAATTCTCGGAGACTCCAGTGTGAGTAGGGGAACATAGCCTTAATTCTTGCTTGGGGCGCCAGTTAAGCTATCGTCAGCTCTGGATCGAAGTGCAGTATATTTCAATTATGATGTCTTTTTTTTTACAATAATATATACGTGCAAAGAATACATCTTAATGTTTTAAACGAATTGTTGAAGGAAAGATACAGTACTATTATATTCTTGCTCACGAGAGTCCAACAAAATATTTTAACAAGTGTGCATGTGCAGAACAGTCCAGCGTGTATTCGTTTTTCAACATAAAAATTTAGAATTAAATGTCTGATAATGATAAACAGATTTGTCACGTACATTAACGAACTGATTTCAGACACAATGAAAGGGGTTCCAATAATTTTGAGATAAATAAGTATAACATCAGTTCAAAAATTAACGGTTTGGTTACTTCAAGGGTTAAAAATATATACGTACAATTCCAAACAAAATGTTTACATATTCAGAACAACCTACCATATATATAGATTATTACACGATAATAAATTAGTATTCAGTAGGTTATTTTTCTGTAAGAAAAGAAACATACAATTTACTACAGTAACTCTCAGTAAGTGACATCAGACATAAGAGATCAAAGAAAGAGAAGTTCTGAATATGCTATTATCCATGTAAAGTGTAATAAATGGATCGTTATATATATTGGTCTGGCTTACCCCAACTTCCCAGTGTTCTTCCTAAACATTCCCCAGTTTCGGAATTCCATATGAAGTCTCGAAGACTCTCCAATTTGGTTTTTCGTACTGGTTTTGAAAATTGGCGTTCCTTAATCTCAGCCATCACTGCAGACGATCGATTCACTCGCCCGTCCCGAAGCAAGTCCCGGATGCTTCCTCAAGTGTAGACAACCGAGTGCTAGTGGCGACAAAGCTTACACTTCTGAGAAACTAAGAGCAAGTTGAGTTAAATAATTCCAAGTGTTGGTTACGTAATGGGGCAATGTTATAGCCTATACTTCTACTAATTACGCAGCAATACTGAGAGTGAGCCAGCACCACACAGGTTTGTCAACCAACAACTTGCACCAGTAGTAACCGGCTAGGCAACATTTATGCAATACAGAAACAAGTTAGAAATGGCATATATTGTTTCAGAAACCGGCTATTTTTCAAAATATTAAAAGTGGTTCAGTTAAAACCTCAATACAATAAATTATGCAATAAAATATTACACAAAATATTTTTTATTGTTTTGTTTTTAGTTTAACCGCAAATTTGCACCATGAGTTATCCGTGCTGTGGACCGAGCTCTGAATTTTGGCTTTCTAGGCTTGCTAGCTGCTAGTAGAGTCACCGGGGGGGGGGGGGGAGTTCCATGTAAGAAAATGCTTAAGTGTATTCGGTAAAGGGGAGGGAAAGTTTCAGAACTAATTTTTTCTGGAAATATAAAAAAAAATATTTATTTTATAAGTGTTTCATTTACATATATGATTAATGACTTTCACGAAATACCTGAAATCGTCAACATGCACAATCTATAAAATGGCATAGTAAGATATTACCTTATTAAAATATAATCGTTATCTGAGTACAATTAAATATTGTAAATAAGTAATTTTAAGTCGTATTGGTTTCGCCTGCAAACACTGTAAACTTCCAGTGTGATGAGGTTAAAGAACTAAAAACGTATCTGAAACTTACTGTACGTTGCCTTGTGAAAAATATACGTACATTACGATGATACAATATACGGTACATGATGGAAACTGTCGAGTCACTATAAAAGCCCTGATGTACTAAGGGCTAAAACAACCAATCACATGACCTACTATAACTATTTCTTTTGACGTAATACTGACTATATATTCTTATCCATTCTGAATTGGAGTTGCATGCAATGGGGCCATTATTGCACAATAACAGCTTAGTCACGAATCCTGGGAACTGACGTAGGATTTGGACATATATATATATTTTAGGCCTGGGAGCTTTTTTGATATACCAAACATTAATTGTTTTTATTCCTTTTCATAACGGTGAATAATATATAGTTGATACTTTATAAGAAACTTTATCAGTAATTATGGATTACGTTTGTTTCGGGGGAAGACTACCTAATTACGATGAAGATGAGGAGCATGTGCAAAGAAAGAAGAGAAGCTGATGTGTAAAACATGTTTGCCCAAACATATATAACAATATGTTATTAAAAGATTTGCAGGTTAAAATTACAATGGTCAGTACTGGTGAGAGACGAAGTAAGTGTCACATATAGTAAACGAATATATATATATATATCATAACCAACAAAAGAACACGCAAAACATCTAAACATTCACCAGGAATTCAGTTTTTGTGACTATTCTTTGTCGAAACAAGAAAGCACATACCAGCATCATACCCATAGTAAAACTTCGTCGAATGTCTTCTTAGTTTCTTGTCGCATCTAAGACTTTGATTCGGAAATGACCCAGAGTTAAGTCCATATCGATGCATTCAAACTGTTGAGCTTGTTTTTCGAGGGGTGTGGTTGTAAGTACTATTTTCTATCATTTAATCATAATCTACACACACATACACACACACACAGATATATATATATATAAGACAAATACAAAAATTGCGACAAAGTGTTAAAGCAAATTGAAAATAGTTGATACTAATAATGGCTGGAGACGGCTTAAATGGGTAATGAAGAAAAACTTTAATATAAGTTTAACATGACAGCAAATGTACAACGTTTCGACAAGGTTTTGTCATCATCAGGTGATACTAGCTGAGGTTTCAGTGTAGTTTAAAATCGTAGTATTACATATGGTTTTCTAAAGATATAAATATACCACTTCATTAATTCTCTCGTTCATTGAACTAAGTATTAACATTTTCTCATTCATATCTCGAGCAGTAGGCAGATCATGACACTTGCGAATATAGGTGCATGGGATTTTGATGCAAGTACTATTACAGTTGATACAATAAGAAAGAAACTAGAGCCATCATTAGTAGTTGTTCGCTTCGTCTCTTTCATGTTTAGATGAATGCGCGGGCTATACATACGAATCTCAACATTTTGTTACCTAATCAAATAAATATGCGCCTGAATATCATGTTAGGGTTAATGGAAGTATTTTATTTTCTGTTTTCCTTTCTTAATTGTACTTGTCGTTTTATTGATTTTTCAAAGGAAGTTTAAGTAAATGTTTGTTCAAGAGAAAGATTCGTTATACTATTTATAAAAAAAAAAACAACACTAGGGTAACGATGCAGAAGTTGGACGAATTACTTAGGTGTTTTCAAACAACATTAGGAAATAAGCAAATTAAAGAATATATAATTCCTTTGAGTTATTTCTTGAAATAACATATACATCATATATATCTTTCATTAATGACAGTTATTTTGCATTGCTAACTTAGCGTGTAATTCAGACCAAACCGAAATCTGCTAAGTTGGCCCAACTTCGGGAGATATTATTAGGATTATGTCCGAAAACATCGTAAACAATGAGGGCAAGAGTATATAGCTGAAGAATCAATGCATTCTAATCATTGCGATTTTTTTTGACGTTCCGTACTCCTATTAAGACCAGTATATTATATTAGCTATATTGATTACTGGGTTAATTTTTAGTTCTGTTTTATTTCGATAGCTTGCTTTAATCGGGTTATTATGCTTTTCATTAGAAAGCCTTTTCTAATGAAATCTGCTAAAATTCGGAAGAACTAGTTGACTGCAAAAATTACCCGTATTTCTTTACGAAACTCAATTCGCGGCTTTCACATTGTGAATGTTGGAAAGGTTATCAAGTACAAGTTATGTTGTGCTTTATGAATGTCGGAAAGGTTATCTAACCTTTCCGACATTCATAAAGCACAACATAACTTGTACTTTCAAGTACAAGTTATGTTGTGCTTTATGAATGTCGGAAAGGTTATCAAGTACAAGTTATGTTGTGCTTTATGAGCGTCGGAAAGGTTATAAAGTACAAGTTATGTTGTGCTTTATGAATGTCGGAAAGGTTATCAAGTACAAGTTATGTTGTGCTTTATGAATGTCGGAATGGCTATCAAATATATATACGTTACGTTGCTTGCGTTCACTTAGTTATTGTTATCACGACAGCAACGTTTGCAGAACAAAAATCCAGGACCAACAGTCCCACGTGAGACTAAGAAGACAAAAAAAAGTTTGTTTACTCGCTTGTTTCCACTATAGATATTAGAGAATTAGAAGCGTTTCTTTAATACGTTTATAGAACTAAAAACCGAATATCTCTTGATTAAACTTAAATCAGACATCAAATGCTACAGAATGGCTTAAACATATATATTGGTGGTGAATACGTTGATCGTTTGTACGGCATTGCCTAAGATATTATCGACCTCTCTCTCTCTCTCTCATTTTTAGATAACTTAACACACCTGAAACTAATACCATAATCTCAACCTGCAAACCTATATTTAATGATGATAAATTTAATATTTTTGAACCTAATCAAGAACCGTTTTTCAGATAAATACCTTAAGTAGTTTCCTTGTTTCATCACAGTGGTGAATCGACCCATCAAAATATACATTCCAAAACGTCGATGGCCTGGAGCTATTTTCTTTAAAATATATATACTTGTTAGTTGGCGTTTCTATGGAGAATTAAATCACAAATGAAGTTGTACGGAAAGCTTGAGTTCTGAGTCATTTGAGCATAAACATCAAACTTTATTGGAAGGAAACATTTTCCAAATGAAAAATACAGTAACAGGAAGCATATTTTAATATCTCTTCTGCATTTAGAAGCTTAATTTAGTTTATTATCAATTCACGTACCGAATTAATTTGCAATACTATATTTGAGAACTACATGTTATTTATAAAATTCATTGACGTTACCAATATCCCACAACAAAATCTGGGCAATTTTTACCCAACATTAGTTCAAATACGAACTTATGAAATATTAAGCAGAAAAAAAAGAAAAAGAAAAAGCTATTACATTTGATATTTGTGTTACGAATTCGTTTAGAAAAAAAAGAGAGTAATGTACAGTTATTACAGAATTATAAAAAATAATGATTTTATCCATTATTTTGAAGATTTACTTTTGCTCCAGAGTTGGGAAAGAATTGCCCATAAGTTTTTAGAGAGTACTTTTGAACGAAAAAAAAATGGATCCACTTGGTTCGTCTACCGTCTCCAGCCTTGGGTCTGAAACTTGCGGTTTCCGTCACTTTTAGGTTCTTGTTCGGTTTCCTGGTTCTCGTCTTCGATCTCTGTTGCCTTCTTCTTCACCAGGTAAGCCAGGTAGTTCAGAGAGTCATGGAATGGGTTGCGTGCTACTCTCCATTCAAAAGGAGGAGTGTGATCGAAACTGTACAAAGGATCTGATGACATCAGTTGAAGACCATTGTTATAAGGTGAGCTGGAAGCAAGTTTTTTTACAAGTGCCAAGCTCCGAAACGGTCCTCGACCAAAACTCTCCGAAGGCTGGAAGGTTACGATAGTAACCAAAATCACCAAGGTAACAATGGAAGATGTTGTACGCAACATTTTTTTCTTAACGTTTCTTCTATCTGCGGAAGAATGAATATTTCTTAATCGAAATAGAGATTTGAAATATAAACATCTTAGCGATATATACAGCTTTTGTAAGTAAAAGAACAACAACAACAACAAAACACAATGACAGTGTGAGGCCTGCCATGGCTCGATGGTTAGAGCGCTGAACTCGCAAACTGCGGGGTTTGTATCCCCCCTCCGCGAAAGTTCGCTCTTTCAGCCGTGGGAGCGTTATCATGTGACGACCAATCCCACTTTTCGTTGTTAAAGAGTAGCCCAAGAGTTGGCGGTGCTGACTAATTGCTTTCCCTCTAGTCTATTACTTCAAAATTATGGACGGCTAGTGCAGATAGCCCTCGACTAGCTTTATGCGAAATTCAAACAAACAATAATAAAATTGATTTGATTTCGTTCTTAGAATAAGGTATGTGTAGCTGTAGCTTTGGCGATAAATAGAAATATATCATTTTAGACAAAATGTTTTTACAATGCAATCGGTTATTTACTTCGCGCAAAATATACTAAAAGAAGGGGGATAAATACCAATTGAATCATAAGCGTTAACATAAAGTACAAACGTATTCATTCTCCGTCTGTTCATAATAAATATTTTAATTTTTTTTTGTTCACGGAACTTTTTGAGTAATGATAATAAGAAAACTGTTCCTAACTAACACATGATGATCAAAGACTTTTAAAAATGATATATAAGTCATTATTGGACTTAAAAGAAGGTTGATGTATACGGTATAATAAATTGCTAGAATTTTTAAATAACAATATTTTATATATTAATTCTTGGAATGCCTTATTAGTGAAAAGTGACGGGACTAATGTTCTACATTTAAACTTAGGCTAGAAGCTAAAATACGGGTCTAATACAATAATTGAAGACTGCACAGTCTTGCCTGAGAATGTAGAAACTAGTTAGATATGTTTTATACTAAAATGTTTCAAAATGGTATCGTGGACTGAACGGTTGAAATGTGGATACTGAAGTACCTTAGCCATTAATTACAGCTATAAAGTTCTGCTGCACCTATAGAAACAAAATAAAAGAACTCTAGTTTGCAGAAGGTAGCGGAGAGTGGAAACTTTCACTGTACGTTTTCGTTTACAAACTAGTAGACACTTTCACTCTTCGCTTTCTTCTCCAAACTAGTACAACTTTTTACTAGTTTGTAGAAGACAGCGGAGAGTGAAAAGTTTCTACTAGTTTGTAAACGAAAACGTAGAGTGGAAGTTTCTACTAGTTTATAGAAGAAAGCGGAGAGTGAAAGGTTGTACTAGTTTGTAGAAGATAGCAGAGAGTGAAAATTTCTACTAGTTTGTAAACGAAAACGTAGAGTGGAAGTTTTAACTAGTTTATAGAAGAAAGCGGAGAGTGAAAGGTTGTACTAGTTTGTAGAAGATAGCGGAGAGTGAAAATTTCTACTAGTTTGTAGAAGATAGTGGAGAATGAAAGTTTCTACTAGTTTGTTAGAGATAACGGAGAGTGAAAAGTTTGAAATCAATAATCTCTCAAGGTGAAGTGGTATTGTGTAAGAGCCAATGTTCAGCCCTTCTTGCTAATTATAAAGAAATATTACGTAATGAAAGCAGTTTGTGCTACTGAAATACTAACTTATTGCTGGTATACTTACAACAAGCTGCAGGTTACTTGATGCAAGCTCGCTGATCTGGACCTCTAACTTTGCTCTCTGTTTCTCTACTCTTGCACTTTTCAAGCTACTTTTATAAGTCAGATTATTGACGTCACCAGTACTGCATTATTAGAAAAACTGACGCTCCGCCTACTTAGGTCTGTTTAGCCAGCTGCGTGGTCTCTCTTATTTCCAGATCTTTTCGCTGATTCGAGAGAATCTCTTTCTTGGATAATAGATGAATCGCTGAAGTTTCCATTAATCAGTCTATAAACATAGCTCGTGACAGGTCTGAATAACATCTGAAATTCATACTTAAATCATATGCAAATATACGTTCAGGGGATCACACTTGTTCTCCACACTCAATGTATTTCAATATTTAGATGAAGAATTAAGAAATAAGAGCTGACATGAAACATTGTTATGTAAACAAACCATTACAAGCTTCAAGACTGAAATAAGTGAAGTAAAATGTTGAATTTCAAACTTTAATTCATTCTAAGTTAAGCCTTGTAACTATACTGAAGTAAGTGAAGATAAGAAAAATATATGAAGAGAGATGGTTTTAAAAAAATTTCTTGATACTTTAATATTTTGTACTACTCGTATAATTTGTATCGGTTTTCAGGATAAAACGCGAGAGGGTTATTATAAAAAATACTCCAATACTAACATTATGTTCTAATAATTTAGTACAGAGCTCCTTTTAAACATTAAATGAAAAATAAAAATTAATATAACCTGATATTTCGTCTGGTACTTTTAACTAATAAGCTAAATTTTATGCAACAAACAAATATTTGTCCAGCAATAAAAACCAGTTGATGCAAGTGTTCTTTTTGTTAGTAGTATGAATGTGAAGAATAAAGTTCAACATACATGTTTTTGCAAATTATGATTGTCAAAAATGTCAAATCTGTTTTAGAATAGCTTTCACAATAACTCTAAGGGAAGGAATCCCCAAATGTAAGCACGTCAAATGCAGTAACGAATGCTGGAGTGAACGTTTACAACGCGAGCACCTAGCGACCACGGTCAGCGAATCCTTTCTTTATCTCTCGTAAATTTGACTATATATATATATATATATATACTATTCCTTGCGCTAGTGGCATGAATAAATGAATTCAATTTGTATGTATTCAGCTGAAATAGTTACTGACTTATTTTTTAGTTGTAAATTATGATTTATTCTTGAAAACATGCCACATCAATGATGAATGAAACATAACATCAAAACTATCCTCCTCTTGTTCATACAGGCACTCTCGTTCCCAAGTTCATTTCGCATAGTTGAGCTCTGAACGAGAGTGTCATCCAGTGCTGCTTCCGATTCTTTCTAACACGTTGTTATACTTAAAGGTAACACAGTTTCCAATCCCGTGCAACCTACTTGATAATGTGTGTAATATCAGTAGTGTCCTGATCTGCATATTATTTCCCTGTGTGACTTGCTTCTCCTTAAAGGTCTAGTTGAACAATAAGGACCACAGTGTATGTTGGGTTGAAGTAACTCACAAAAACCTTTAAAATACACCAAAAACGCTTGAGCTAAAATATATATAATTATAGTTTAGCACAATCAGTAGGTGATATCTCATAAACACAGCAAACTAAAGCAATTTGGTACTATTCAAATTGCATCATTCGATTCACGTGCACCAGTATAAAGCCTCGTGCATCCGTAAACTGTGTACCTAGATTCGAACCTGATGTAGAGTTATATATGGAAAGCTCACAGGAGTAAAATCTATCTTACACGCGTTTGGAAATCAGCACAATTTAAACAGCCACTGTTTTACTACTTACTTCAAGATATGGTTTATCTAAGTATTCGCGCCCAGCTTCATAAGGACTGTCCCTAATTTTGAACTGACAGACTGGAGGGAAAGCAGTCAATCAACAGAACCCATCAAAAGCTTATAACGCACTTGCAACTTTCTAGTACTGACCATATTTTTCTTTATTTTTGGAAACGAGATGCAAACCATGGATCTAGGATGCTCAGTTCAGCACGTTATCCATTAAGACATTTCCGGCTCCACCTACGTCAACAAGTATGTTTTGATTCTTTATGAATTTATATTCCTCATCAAAATGTAAATTTGCTGAAATTCTCGTTTTGGTGAGGAAAAAACAACAACAATCAATGATCAGTTAGTTTGCTGAATGTGATGGTATGTCACATGTTATCCAAACACCATACATATGGTGAGTAAAGGACAAGACATTAAACCCAAGTTTGATATATATCATAAAACAACAAAAATGAGGATTCACATATTTTACTTTTATGGTTCCCACAAATTCTTCTCAAGCTCTATATTCATATAATGTTTGAGCTAAAGCTAAATTTTGACTTCGAGCGTTTTTGGATGGATATGTAGTATAAAAGGTCTTAAAATATGTAATATGATCGCCTCTAATTTTAGGGTTACGATAGATTTTTTTTCAAAATATTCTTATATATCTAGAAAATAACTTTTTCTTAAATAACGTTATTTATTCATTGAAAATTGCATTTATGAATGCATAATCTGCATGCTTTAATAAGTTTCACAGCATGAGCAACAGGAATCGATGGTTTGGTGTTCACATTGTGCAAACGTACAGCTTTCAGACTAACTTTAGATGAGTCTCCATTCTTGAGGATGATATTCAGTATTTAATTCTTCAATTAAT
>NW_013665704.1:119088-129121 GCF_000517525.1 Limulus polyphemus | reverse complement strand
CTTTGCGCGAAATTCAAAACAAACAAACAAACGTTCTGATGACAAGTATTAAATAAAAATATAATTAATTACATGTATATGAAGTCTTAATATGATCATAATGTGATGAAAATATGTTTCTAAATCACATTTTACCGAAATTAAGAACGAATAAGTTATAGGCAAAAATATGCGAAACTTGTTTACTTTGACAAAATATTATACCTTATTTTGTGGAAAACAACAACAAAAACAGTTGTAACTAACTGAATACAACATAGTTTCTTGATAGTGTTGAAAGCTTAATGATGTGAAGTCATACTTATATAACATACTTGTAGTTCACTTTTATTTAATTCAATTTACCACACATAAATTGTACGAAGAGATCACGATACTTAGAGAAAGCTACACTATAGTTCAAAATTTTAATGGTAACGTGAGAGACACGCTACTTTTTTATGAAAGAACTCGTCGTAGAGTTTTTTAAATACACCCATTTGACGTGACGTATTTATATATTAGAGCTTATAATAGGCAGTGTAAGGAATATCAGACATTTTCTCAAAGTATATTTTCAGCTAAAGATAAAACAAAATAAACTGTGAATGTGCGTAATAATATAATTATAGAAATTAGTTACAATGTTTTCATTTGCTAAATTCAATTCCAATCTTCTTGAAACTCCATCGATATATATAAAGAAAATATCACTAAGCTGCTGTTATCACCTGGCAACAAAAGTTTTTCTCTGCTACTAGAAAAAATGCCACTGTTTCCGAGTAATTTGAAGATGCTGATTCTAAACATCGTGTTGGAAATTACTGATCATCTCTAGCTTTTGAGTTACGATAAATTTATTCAAAATATATCATGAAAATAACGTCTTTATTTATTCATTGAAAATTGCATTTAAGAATGTTCAAAAAACAATACATAATAGCAACACCAGTTTAAAAAAAACAATTAGTACAATAAGATTATATACTGAAAATACACTCAAGCTCTATTCAAAACTTTCATTATGGTATTATTTTTTGTTATAAAATATCTGCGTGATTTGTTGCGCGTTTTGTGAATGTTCTCAATTTTATGCTTTAAGAACCAACAGTAATCTCCCACCATCGTAGAATTCCATTGTCCCTGATATCTCTTTTTCCATTGTAGAAATATCTTAGCGGAAATTCTCACCATGTTCATCGCTCATTGTACCTAGATCATGTGGAAAGAACTTTAATAGGAGCGTAAGAAGTGCATTTTTAGTGCCATCTTAGACCCCACATTTCTGTAGTTCTCGAGCATATAATCAGTCATCACAATATAGTTTTCATCTCTGTGATTTGCTAAGAACCAGTTTGAATGATTTCCAAGCAACACGTTCATTCTTATTAAGTGCTGTTTCAAAATCATCATCAATCAGCATTTACCAAATTTATGGCCCAACAAAGATACCTCCTTTCATTTTTGATTCACTTATTTTTGGAAAATTCTCAGATAGATATCTGAAACCATTACTATCTTTGTTCGTTCCTTTTACAAAATTCTTCATGAGTCCCAGTTTATTATGAAGTGGGGACAGAAACATATTTTGAGAATTCACTAAAGGTATTCGATATTCTGTTTCCTTGGTATATAATTCTCTCTCACTGGCCATTCTTTTTGATATTATTTCTATCATCTCGGCTGTTCCAGAGACACAAAAAGCAGCAATGTTTGCTATATCAACTCTGCAGGCCTAGCAGAAGTGCAATAACTTTTAGATCATCACTTATGTTCCACTTATGGTGATCATATTTGATGGTCTCGAGTATAATCTGCATGCTTTGATAAGTTTATTTCATGTTCACAGTATGAGTAACAGGAATCGATGGCTTAGTGTCCCCATTGTGCAAAAGTACAGCTTTAAGACTAATCTTAGATGAGTCAATAAAAAGTCTTCATTCTTGAGGATAATGTTTGGTACTAATTCTTCCATTAGTGCATAAACATTTGTACAGAAACACAAAGTATCTTGCATGCTGTAGTGAGAAGCAGCATTTTGATGGCGACTTCAGTAAATTAAAATTCTTGTTCCTGGAACTAATAAATTCCATTGCTGTAAACAATAGCCAAGAAGTTCCCCATATTGCTTTGATAGAGACAAGTCACGAATCAGATCATTTAGGTCTTCTAGTGTGATCGGATGAGGCAGTTTATGTTGAGGTGCCCCTGGAATAGAATTACTAAATGAAGAGGATGAAGATGATTCATTGTCTTCTTCTCAGGATAACTCTTCTGTTTCCCAATTAGCTGGTAGATGTGGCACTGGAAGACCATCCCATGAGGTACTGGTTTTATTGCAGATGTAATATCTGTATATTTAATGCATTGTTTAGTTTTGCCTGAATATCTAGAAATATTAATTATTCAAAAATAAAAGTAAGTTAGATGATCTTTTGGCTCACGTCATCGGAACTGAAAATGACATACTACTTGCTCTCTTCTTATTCAGCCACTGTGTCAAGCCAGATGTGCAAACTGTACAACACGCATGTGGAGCCCAATGTTTTTCTTGGCCAACAATTGTACATCCAAAATAGTGGTGGTAAGCTACCTTTACCTTGTGTGTGATGTTTTTCCTTTTTGAAACTGTAACATGTTTTCCACAAACGTAGCAGAAACTGTTTGGGTGATTTTTGAATTTTCGGACTTTACTTGAATTGGAAGCAACCAGAATTTTAAATTATTTTCTAAAAATATATAAAATAATTTATGCTTACAGATTAAAAGCTTTTGGCAGAATTTTATTATATCGCGGGTATGATGCGAGGAAGAAGATCGGACTTTGTTTTGAATGTGCGCGGAGCAACGCGAAGTGACCAACTGAGTGAGCGAAAGGGAACTGACAGAGAGAGGCGTCTGACTCCGCCCCTTTTATGTTCAGTCGAGGAACTTCTCGAATGTTCTAGCAAACTGAGCACGTGAAGGTTTCGTGATGCCCGGGTGGAGTAGGTGAGCGTGGGAATGAAGCAAAAGTGGTGCAATTCTCTACAATTATGTCGAGAACAAATAGCATATATGAACGATATATTTGGAATTTTACACCAATACATTACAGTCAATGTTTAAAGTTATCAAAAATATATGTCTTTTACCCATTAAACTGTCCAAGTAAACTTAATTTCACGGCATAAATCTAATGTATACTGAGTTGATTGCATGGTATTTCACATTGTGCTGATAAAATGTTGATATATTATAATAACTCAAAATCTAGAGGCGATGAAGAAATTCTGACTAAATTTTTGAAATCAGCACTATCAAATTACCCATAATCACTTGAGTTTTCTCCAGTAGCAAACATTTTGTTGTCCAGTGTTACGAGTCCTAACCACCAGGCCCATCGACAGTTTCCTTGTATTGCGTCATATTGAGTAAGTTTTTATGTTTTTGCCTCTTACATCACTCAGTTTAAAGAACTGACCAAACAACTGGGGTTAAATCACCCATTTCTAAATAAAACACACAGGAAACTCCCGCATTAGATAGTGAGATTAATTGTAATTTCGGTGATAGTTATGTTTACATTGTATTATATGACTCGTGTTATTAGGGATCTAGTAACCAACTAAGTTATAAATAATGTGTTTATAAGATAGCGATCATTGTAGGGTTACAAAACAAACGTATAAAAAACAACTGTGACGTTTTCAGGTTACAATACGAAACGAGTTGGACACTTTTATAGATATAGGTTTATGAACCTGCTAGCGCCTAGAGTACGTGTAATTTTCTGTCTTATGGTGAGCAAAACAAACAAGTCATTGAGGAAAGGTTACTCTTACTAATGATTTAAAATAAATCAAACAACAAGTAATTGGTTCTGATGTTTTACACGAAACTTATGTTACGAAACCTTTACAATTTCAGTAGTAACATCTCGGTTCAACTTCCCGTACCCTGTACTCTACTGTTATATATGTTTATGCTCTTACAAAGCTGAAAGAGTAACAAAAGTAACAAGCAGGGGAAGCTCACTGTTTTTTTTTTTTTTAATAAAGGCTGTAAGATCGAGTATTACCCAACTAATGTTTCTGTGCAGCAACATCCCTATTTTTAGCCGCGGCATAGCACTCATGTAACAGCTCTGAGTTGTTGTTGTTTTTGTGTGTGTAGTGCAGCAACATCCCTATTTTTAGCCGCGGCATAGCACTCATGTAACAGCTCTGAGTTGTTGTTGTTTTTTTTGTGTGTGTATATTTGTTTTTTTTACAAGTACAAATTTCTAGCTCTTAGCTTCGTCATCTCTTGACCGATTTGAGATCTTATTACAGTTTTGGACTCAGTGGGCCAAACCCTTTCGATAGATGTATCTTACCACGCCCAAGGTCTCATAGATTAATTTATATTATTTGCCTAAAAGAATTTCAATTTTGAGGGTAGGCTCGTAGAGATCCTGATGAGTAATAAAATCGAATGGGGTACACGAGCGCCCTACGCTTGGCGCACAAAAATATAGCTAATAAAAAGGGGGAAAAAAGATTTCATAGATTAATTTACTCTAATCCTGTCTAAAAAAAAATTTCAAGTGCCGTGGCTACTGGTGATTCCCTCTTGTTTCTTTTCGTTTTTGACAAGACACGATCGAAGCATCCTACAAAACTGTTTTAAAATAAAACAATATGAGGTTCTCGGCTTTGTAGATGTAAGTGACCGTGACCATGACTTTAGCAAAGAACAAAAGTGACCATAACTTTAATCAGACGAACTTAGGATTTGCCGTAACCTGCATTGGGGTCAATTCGAAATTTCGCGAATAAAAGGACAGGAGCTGATTACGTATTAAATAAATCTAAATCTTCAGGTCGACTCGATTAAACAGTTACAACATCTTATTATAAAGATGTGCGTCTGATTAAACAGTAATAAGATGTTGTGACAACTGTTTAATCAGACGCACATCTTTAACAACATCTTATTATAAAGATGTGCGTCTGTTAACCTCCATCTTTCACAGTTGGACAAGGGCTGTTTCGTTTCAGGATTTTTGCCCGAGAATGAGAATAATGAAATAGGCACATTTCCACTTTTTATGAATAAGACTTCTGGCTTTGAATTTAAAGACACAAGTACTTAATCAGTTAAATTAGTTAATTATTACCTTCCACACAGCAGGGTATGCAATTAGCATATAATGAGGTTATTATGGAATTAATAACAAAAGAGAGAAGGAAAGTAAACACTACATAACACCGTCCTTTATACAGTTTTTACTTCCTTAACAGGTACTCTCATCTCGTATTTGTAAACTAAACACATATCTGACAGTACTGAACAACATTAAAATCAGAGGTATAACTTAAAGATTTAGAAATTGTTAATAAAATATGAAATTTACCTCTTTCACAATTTAAACATTAACTATTATATACAGAAACGTAAAAACTGGTATCTAAAACAGATCGCTTCAGTGCCTTAATAATACTAGCATAAAATACTCGCGATCCGCTGCATAGTTCAAAAGCATCCTCATGATTTACAGAGGCCTCAATGCACTTATCGAACCCCCATTACCCCCAGTTACTTATACAGCTACCCGAAAACAAACCCCATTGGTACCTTTGGTACCCGAGAACGTGTACCACGTTTGGTTCTGCTAGCTTGTGAGGGTATGAACACAGTTTTAAACATGGCGACTCCGGTATACCTAAGGAGTGGGAAGGTACACAAAATTCGATGCTATACTTGGCTTCAGCGACTCTGAAAAGCTTTTCTAGGCCCCATAATGCCTGAATGGCCTTCCGAGCGCATTTTAGTCCCCCTTGATATGGGTGCTATGCCACAAAGTTATAGACACCACCCAAGCCAATCCGAGTCCACTTGCCATAATTTGCTCCGCTCCAAAACTATGTGAGGAGTTCGTGGACAAATGAACAAACGTACGACGTGAATTAATACAGGATAAAGCACAGGTCGAATTTTTTGAACCCAAAAGTAAGATACATGAGTCACCAAATTTATTACCTTGTGATATGAAGCATACTTGTTTATCAAAGCTTTTATACTCGCACTATGTAAGGTCGGTCTTCCTAATACTAATAGGATGTCATTGGCCAAACCAGTGACATATTCCCCCAGAATTTTCCTGAAGTCACTGGTACCAAGCGTTAAAAGTTGTTTAGACACGCAAGCATTGAACTGGATAGGTTAACATCGATATTTTTACAGAAATAAAAGTAAAATCAAATAAAAATAATGAAATTAGAGCTGAGTGTTATTAATGCAGTTACACATTTCGTAAGATTTTATGTGCTTTAAGCAATATATAAAAATGAAATTTTTATTAGAATAAATATTTTAGGGTTTTCTTACATTGACTTTCAAGAACAAAACTCAATAATTTATTTTCTTCGTTTTTCTCTTTTTTTGTTTTTGATTTATTTAAGGTTTTTGTTCATATGTCGAATAAGTATAAATCATCGAATATGAACAAATCTTATTACTTTCAACGGATGTCCAGGATGCTTTCCGCATAATGTCTCTGTCATTTTGGTCACAAACTGGATTTTATCCTGTAAAACAGGGTATTATTCTAGAAAGTCATTTTCTATTGAATGCACAGTTTATATCCATTCAGGAGGCGAATAAGAAAGCCCACCTTCGTCAATGTAGCAATCCAACTATACTGATCAAAAGGATGTTGTATCATTTTCTTTGTTTAGTTCTGGAACATCCCTGATGCTTTTAAAACCAACATATCTTGCTACAAGTTTTAAGCCTTTCATTTCAAGTTCACTCTTTTATATCGGTTCCGTTATTTCAGAAATAATTTCCATAGCACTTGGATGTCATCTTCTTCATTATAAACAGCATTAGATTCAAAGGGTACTTCTTTCATACCAGCCTTCTTACAAATTTTATAAATTTCTACGGACATGAAATACTAATCTTCTTCGTCTGGACAAATACATTTGGTAGATGTCTCTAAAAGTTTTTTATATAAGAAGTTTTAGTCTGTTGGAAGAGGATGGTCGTGATATTGCTCAAATCCAAGAATTTCTGAAAAAAAGTACTTTAAAGACAGTCTTGGTTAATTCTAGATATCATTATGTGACGTATTCCTCTCTTTTTCAGATATTAATTTTTTTAAACTTAATGGATATTAAGATACCATCCTGAAAAGGAAGTCATACATTTCTTCTGATAACACGCTTATTTTCTACCATCTGATATACGCCATTTAATATTTTATTTCGCACTGTTAAGTGAATACATTATGCTCCTTTAGCAGGTTTCTTATTAACATTCTTCGCTTTCAAGTTCACTACATCAAAAAATTTTCAACCATTTCGATAGACTCTATTTCAGTTGCCATACTAACATTACGTCTGTCGCTATCCATAACAGCAAGATGCTTTCAAGGTAATTTGAGCTGTATTTGTGTTCTTGTAGGTTCCATTTTAAAACATCAAGAATAAGTTTCTTGATAATAATTCTGTCACAAGGAAAAATCATTTCAACATAAAAATGTGGTTTCTCAGTAGTTTTATTACATGAGAAATGTCAGGGAAAGTAAACACCGGATTTTGGTTCGATGGATTAAAGAACTTGGGATTGTCTGTAGAAACATTAGGCTTACATAGAAGTCCGCGATTTTTTCAAGATAAACCACGTACAATAGCTATAAAACTGAAAGCCTTTTTTCTCAGACTTCTTGAATCACATCCAAAAGAGTGCTTTTCCCGCAGGTACCATCAAACTGGAAGTAGACTGGCTGCGTCCAGTTCATAATGAGACCTCTCTCCATAACTAAAGTAAGTATAATAAGATACAACACGCAAATCGACTTCCATTCCATCATATAAAAGTATGCAGAGCTTTTCAAAATCCCAAGTTGTTTTCCTTTTCGTAAACAGAAATGGCTAGTTTTGTTTGTTTTGTTTGTTTGCTTGTTTTGAATTTCGCGCAAAGCTACACAAGAGCTATCTTCACTAGTCGTCCATAATTTAGCAGTGATAGACTAAAAGAAAGGCAGCTGGTCAATACCATCCATCACCAATTCTTAGGCTACTCTTTTGCCAACGAAGAGTGGGATTGACCGTCGCATTATAATGCTCCCACGGATGAAAGGGCGAGCATGTTCGGCGACTGGGATTCGAATTCGCGAACCTCAGAATGCGATTCGTGCGCCCTAACCACCAGCCATGTCAGGCTTAACCACCAGGTCATGCCAGACCTCAGAAGTGACTGAGTAATGAATCTTGGTGTACAAGTAAAAGTTTTGTTCTTTTGTTTATCTTTTTTTTTTTTCAGTGCTGTAAGACAAGGCAGCGGATAACCTCTGGAACAAAGCATCTTATAGGCTTTCTTCGAAACTGCTCGGAAGCTTGAAGCAAAAACTAGACCTGCTTCCCCTCGAAAAAGTTGTTTCTTTAGGTAAATAATTTTGTGTATTGTAGCTGGTATAAAAATGCCACATTCACTTGAGATATTTTCTAATTCTGCCAGTCTGTTTTATGGTACTCTTTTTCTACACTTATTGATTATCTTTTACCAAAGTACGAATTTTTACTCAGAGACGGATTTTTTCCTTTTTTTTTTTTGACATTGAGATGACTTATTTTGTTTTAATAAGCCGACACATAATCTCAAAACGCCACTTTGTACACTTGAAAGGTTTTTTGTGATAATTGTATATCCATTTTTATCACTATGGGTGCACTAAAACATGGGCTCGTTCAACTCTCATATGCACCTACGCCTTCGATTTACAGTTCCGTTTTTATATCAGTCTCAGAGTCTTCCTCCAAGAAATTGAAAAAATCATATGCGTTCTAGATTAAAATTGTCCGTTCGATGGCAGGCATTAACTTAAGCTTTGTGTAACATTTCCTTTTGTTTTGTTTGGAAAATTATGGAATGAGAATTCGTTTTTTATGGATTCTCGATTTTTAAAACTTGCAATTGCATACCCTTGTATAGCGATAAACTTTAAAGAAAATATACACGTGAAAAAATTGTAAGACTCTGATTCACTTAAAACACAGTATACTCGCACAACCATGTGGGGCAGATGTAAACATATGGTTAAGTTCTTCAGTGAAAATCGATTGACACCAGTGACGTCATTGCTTGACAAGGAGGAAAAACCTTTCCCTACCAGTGGCTTGACCCGAACTTATTACAGCGTGCGTCTAAAGGCTTTACTAGTTAAAATAGGTCGAGCCGAGCGTGGGCCAACAGTCAACCTGCCGGACTATGCATCCGAGGTCCAGGGTTTGCTTCCTGTTTCCAAAAATAAAATTTACAAAATGCTTTATCCACTTGGGGTCGGGGGTGGGGTGGGGGGTGCGAGAGGAGTGACGGTCAAATTCCACTATTCGATTACTGTAGCTCAAGTGTTAGGTGTTGGTGCTGTTGACTAGCTGACTTTATTCTAGTCTAGCAGTTAAAAGTAAAGGACAGCCAGCCTTCTCTAGCTACCTGCACGTGAATACTCGAACCAAATCAAACCTTGCACCCCTTGTCTAGCTAGCTGTGCGTGAATACTCGAACCAAATCAGACCTTGCACCCTGTAAATATATACATATTTATTTATCTATTTATGATATCATATCATATTTTCAGTTTAAAATTTTTAACATTAAAATGTTATCATAGATATATTCATTAGATATCCAGAGTTCACACTAACATTATCGAATGTGGATGCAAGTCGGCAAAAACATCATTCGAATTTTCCAAGTCTATTTTCAAAGACAGAGCTAGTTCTATTGAAAAAAGGTCTTTTAGCAAATGAGATGAAATCGTCACCAATGCTCGAAAATTCCCTCAATTACTACGGCACCCCGGACCCCACCCTGCAACACTATCTGTTCTACGTAGTTCTATATGGTACAGCATCCGCATGAACAAATAACCTATTGTTACGTCTCTGTTCGTTTGTTAATTTCCCGTAAAAATTCTTTCCGAAGAACTTCAGCGATACGAGTCCTTTCTTAAATAAAACTAGTTTATTCTTTCTCAATACAACATTGCAATACACTTAAATTTCACAGTCACTTTAACTTAAGC
>NW_013665704.1:116661-118669 GCF_000517525.1 Limulus polyphemus | reverse complement strand
ATGCCGTCACTCCTCCTCTCCGCTTTATTTGCCGGGCTTATATATTAAAACAGAGGGCGCCTAGAAAACGCTCGGGCCTTCATGATCCTTCTAGAATCTCATAACGTGTTACCAGAGTCACGTGACTTCCGCTGTCGTAACACTATAAACGTCGCACTTAACAAATTCAAGCAGATTCACTGTCTACTGAAAATCTAATTCAAAATAACAAAATAATAGAGTCGTATTTCAAACAAGCTCGTCACGAATTCATTACCAGAGAAATTCAAGTTTATAAGATTCTTTCTTTTAGTTTATATATCTTTTCTGGTGATATACTTCGAATATATCTTACAGGGTCAAATAGGATGTGCGATTCTGCTGCTTAACTTTAAATACTTAAATTCGTGTTTATTTCTCGGGTACTTACAATTTAACATGTTTATTTTAACCTAACTGTTTGTATCTAATATGCATACAAATCGAAAATTTAGCTTTATGACGAATTAAAAATAAGTATATACTACAATTTTGTCGTAACGAAGTTTCGAAAACTACCATTTACCCAAGTAAATGTTTATCGTATAACATTATGCACTATTAAAAATGTAATACGAGATGAGGAAAACTGCGAATTTTCGTGAGCGAGATGGAACAAATAAACTATGATCCTTCGTGTTGTAATTGAATATCCTGTTTGTGTACATACAAAACAATGTCAAAGAAACTAATATGCCTACTTTGAAATGTATACAGATTTATTTAATGTTTCAAGAAAAGGTCGTAAAGATAGGTGAATATGTCGGAAGAACGAAACTATTTACACTTCTAAGCATTTAATTAGTCATAGGAATAATAAGTTACTTTTTGACAGATGATTTAAGGGGTGTTTTTATGAAGAGAGGAAGTTCATTATAGATTCCAACAGCCGTAAAAGCACTGAATCCTCTGGACGAGAAAGGCGGTGGGTGACAATGTTCAGGTAACTTCAGTAATCTTGCTGTCACCATGAAGTTAATTTATTTAAATTTTAATCTAGGTTATGTATGAAATTAGTTTTCTTAATTTTTCCTGCCCTTTGTGTGGTCTCTATATATTCGCTCAAAGTGCACACTATATATATATTAACTTAGTTTATACATACATATATATATATATATATATAAACTAACTTAATTAAGAGAAGAATTTTTGCCGTGAAAAAGCGCTACTTTATTTATCTACAAGAAAACAATAATTTCTTGTTAATATGTTGTAATTCACTCTTGTTGTTGACTTGCTAAGCCTAAAAAATGTCTTCCTCTGAATAATCAAACTTCAAACTTATTTTTTGGTAATAATTAAAGTTATAAGCTAAAGGTATTTAGCGGTGATTCTTACTGGAGTACTTATCCAAATCACTGACAACTTCAGACAACCTACTGTATAAAGACGAAAAGCCGTCCGTCTTTGAGACCGATATCTCGGCCGTTCCGGTACCGATCGACACGCAACTTGTACGAAACGATGGGGCTTTGTGCAGCGACAAGGAAGTTTGTGTTTTTACTAGTGATATATTTATATAAATGATGCGCTACTTTGGGCATGTAATTAGATTTGAAGGTATGTTGGTAGAAATCGGGATGAGTAATAAAATCGAATCGGATGTACGCGCTCCCCACGTTTGGCGCACAAAAATCATAACCATTGGCTGAAATTCCCCATCACATTTGCTTGGTTGTCAAGGAGACACATTGACACATCATCATCACATTTTGCTCAGTCGGAACCCTCGGCTACATATTTTAGTCGCATGTTTTACCCGCAGCACATTTCAGTTTTGAAAATACTCAAATTAAAGTGCGCTTCCTCAGCGCAGCTGGCTAACAAAGCCCAAACCAGAAAAACAATCAAAAGAAAATGCCCCAAAATTCATAATAAAATCACTACCTTTATCATCACAATTAGTTACTTGCATGTTTCAATCTGTAAAGATTTATCAAGAAAATTTGTTTAACTTAACTTAAAAATATACAGAAATCAAAATGCT
>NW_013665704.1:109124-116252 GCF_000517525.1 Limulus polyphemus | reverse complement strand
ATTCGAATTATTCACTTTGTTTTAGCGTAATGAATTTTTGAATATTCTCCTGGATTCTTTTTCAGTTGTTGCATTCAATTATCATGGTTCCGTATGTGCAGAACTGGAGGGGGGGGGGCATCATCCCCAGATTCACGTTTGGTGGGGACAAGTTAAAAATATTATGGTTTGCCATACACTGTATGTTCGCGTTTTACCACGTATATGTTACAAATTGTCCCATTTGAAGCCGATAAGTGCCACAATGTCTGGAGATCATACCTTATGACCCCCACAAAATTAACATATTCAGGTCTCGCATTTAATTTAGCCCCTCCAGTTAAATTTTGCTTCGAATGCCTGTGTGGTTCTTATTGTTTATTCTGTTTGTGAAACAATCCAAAAATTTGCTATTTTTTATGTTTGTTATATTTTGCCTTCCAGTTCTTGCAAATACACAATTGAAGTTTTGGTGGGAAGAAACACAAAGGTGAACTTTTAAAAACATTAAAATGGGCCCCATCCCACAGCTATGCTGAAGTTGATTATTATTATGTCCTGTAGCTCGATAAAGCTGATTGTTACGTCCTACAGTTCCGTTGATTTTTATGTCCTTCGGCTCTGATGAAGCTAATTGTTACGTCCTACAGTTTTGTTGGTGTTTATGTTCTACGGCTTTGATTGTTATATTCTACAGTTATGTTGGTTTTTATGTCCTACAGCTCTGATAAAGCTGATTGTTATGTTCTACAGTTATGTTGGTTTTATGTCCTACAGCTCTGATAAAACTAATTATTACGTCCTACAGTTATGTTGGTTTTATGTCCTACAGCTCTGATAAAACTAATTGTTACAGTTCTGATTAAGCTGATTTTTATGTCCCCTAGCTTTGCTAAAGCTGATTATTATATCATAGAGCTCAGTTAAAGCTGTATTTTATGTCCCATAGCTCTGCTAAATTTGATTGTTATGAACGACAGCTGTGCTAACGTTAATTGTTATGCACGACAGCTCTATTAATGCTGGGTTTTATGCACTAACACTGTGAAAAAGCTGATTTTATGTCCTATAGCTCTGTTAATATTGATTAATATGTCCCTTTGTCGAATTGAATCTGGACTTCTGTTTAGGCAGTGTATCTTGAAGAATAAAATTCACGAATAATGACCGTACAGGAAAAGTTGTTCTTACTGTAGGATGTACACTAATCTATTTTATAAATACTAATGAACCAAACCTGTAATTAAAAATGTTGTTATTGAATGCATTTACAAAGAATTATAGATGTTTCTTAGTCTGAAAGTCTGATCAGCTCCTTTCTTAAACCAGTGCTCTTCTTCTTCTCTTTGCTCCATCCATGTTTTAATATTGATAGTGTGTAGTGTATAGTTGACTTTTGAAATTATCATCATTATTTTTGAACGAAATATTTTAATCTTTTTCTTATAAAATGGAAATTCTCCCCTTCCTCCCATTGGGCGAAATTGACGACTAGGAATCGTTTTTTGCCATGTTCTACTGTTTTCATTAACTGCTCATCCAGGAACGTAATTATAGTGTCTGCAGTGATGGTAGTTTCGAAGCTTTAGAGAAACCTTGATGCTTGAAATACCCGTATATTATGGGAGGGGGGGGATTGGAAAACTTCCCAACATTTCTGGGGAATGTTTGAAGAACGTATCACTTTCATGAAGTAGAGATGCATACTAATAAGCTCTGGTGTAAAGTCGAGAATAATGTGGCATTTAAATTCTAACTATTTTGTGCGGAAAATATATATATATTCTGCAAAGACAAGTATATATTAAATTGTAAAAATTCAGAACGAATAACGGTGTCTAAAAAGATGTGTTTACCCCATGAATGGTACTTAACTATTTTTTGAACTTTACACTGAAATATTTAAAAGTGTTATGATGTCATTTGAGGTTAATTCTCGACTTTAGGAATTGATTACGCAGCTAATAAATTTACTTGGTTTTATGTTATTTTGAACTTATAACTTAGAAGTTGTCACGACGTCGTTTCAGACAATTCCTGGCTAAACTCTTCTGCGAGATTAAACATGTTTAGCCAGGTTGGAAATATTTTTGTTCTTTCAGGTGACGGAGGTTATGTGTGTGCGTGTTTATCAGCAAGATTTCTCGAAAACAACTAAATGGATTTAGACGAAAATTCGAATACATTTGGACTATGACCTAACTTAGAAGTAATTAGTTTTTGGAGGGTCAAGAACTAATTTCAAGGTCATGAAATTCAAAAAAAAAATCCCTATCTGTTAACATGGAGACCAATTTTTCACACTATGTTTGCTCTGTAACTCAGGTGGTTAAGGCGCTCGACTCGCAATCTGAGGGTCGCGGGTTCGAATCCTCATCACACCAAACATGCTCGCCCTTTCAGCCGTGGGGGCGTCATAATGTGACGGTCAATCCCACTATTCGTTGGTAAAACAGTAGCCCAAGAGTTGGTGGTGGGTGGTGATGACTAGCTGCCTTCCCTCTAGTCTTACACTGCTAAATTAGGGACGGCTAGCGCAGATAGCCCTCGTGTAGCTTTGCGCGAAATTCAAAACAAACAAACTGTAACTCAGTCAAAAATGATCGGAGTTTGATGAAACTTGGTGGACATATGTGGAATGTAATTCCTCGTTGTCCTGCCAAAAATGATCGATGTCCGTTGATGACGACGGACATATGGACACATTTTCGTATTTTTTGAGGGCCGAATATGATCAAGGCTGCGTGGCGGATGTAGTTGTGTACATTACGTTGCTGTTTTAAGATGTTTTTGAATTGTTTATTGTGTTGTGACACTACAAAAGCCGTATTTTTAGACGTACATTACAAAAGCCGTATTTCTAGACGTGATACTCTGGCGACACTTTCGTTTGAAACGTGGCACAGAAACAGCTGAATATATCCTAGTTCGTTTTAAATGAACACATTCCATAATCAGGTTTATCATGGAGAGTAAGACAATTATCCGGATAGCCACCATTGTTTATCAGAACCAGATTACATTTGGTAATAAAGTTTATCCTGGATATTGAAGAGAACAGGTGCTTAGCCTTTCTTTGATGTTTTGCTCCGGACACTAGCCACCATTGTTTACCAGAACTAAATTCATCGTGATGAATTTCTACATTACTGATTTGATTATTTAAAACGTTCATGAGAGGAATTACGAAATTTCTGCACAAATGAATCACCAAACTTTTGCAAACAAATTATCCCCTGAAATTCAGTGTATCACGAACACCATTCACGCTAATGCAGTCGGGCGTGAGTTAATGGTTAGTCAGTCAGACTGTGGAAAGGGTTCGAACCGCGATATGCCACTATTAGGGTGTTATACAAGCGATAACCAATACAACTATTTGGTTAAAGGTAGGCTGTACGCGGCTAATAGTACTAACTGGTTGCCCCCCTCTCTTCTTTCCTCAGTAATTCTAAATTAATAACATCTACAACTGGACCCTGTGATCTCTAACCTGACTATTTAGTCCACGTGTCGCATATTGTGCCGTTCAAGTTAAAACAAAAAAAAGAAGATGGGATCACATTACCAATCATAATTACGTTTATTCCAAACATATGTAAAGAAACAAAAACAATATGCAAAACTTCCAAATGTAGACCAATATTTTTGCTAGAGACTAAATCTATAAGAAATCAAATAAACAAATCAAGCAAATTTCTCAAGAAAGTGTTATTTATGAAGTTCCTGACTATGCGCTATTTCTACTAATTTATAACTTCATGTCTTTTAATAGACATTGTTTTTGTCAATCTTTTTTTAATTATTCTGTTTTATAGATAATCTTAATATTTGGAACTGTGGCCATCGAGTGAGCCACCTACAAACATACCGTACAATAAAATCGCACTGTGAAATCATCTGTTGTTTAATATATGTTAACTGAGAGCTCGGGTTTTGTGTCGAATTTCGCGCAAAACTACACGAGGGCTATCTGTGCTAGCCGTCTCTAATTTAGCAGTGATAGACTAGAGTCAACACCACCAATCGCCAGTTCTTGGGCTACTCTATACAAACAGATAGTGGGATTGACCGTCACATTATAACGCCTCCACGGCTGAAAGGACGAGCATGCTCGGAGACGAGGATTCGAACCCGCCACCCGTAGATGGCTTGTCGAGCACCCTAACCACCAGGCCATGCCAGCTGTAGCTCGGGATTACTGCATTTATCTCAATACTACATACTCTAATCAAGTAGGTAAATCTACAGAACCTCGTATTCTCGTTCTCAAAACTAGAACATGGCAGCATTTCCAAGAGTGTAACTAGTAAGGTAAAAAATATGTATCAGTATTCATATTTGGTTAATCCTATGTTTATTCTAAGATGAAAGAAAAGTACGTTTTTTTATTCTTATAAGTTTTTTGAACAATTAATGGATTTTTCTAAAGATTTAGAACATGCTCACAATGTCTTAAGATGAGAGTAGGGATAGACGAAATGAGGTTCCTCAGTAATCAGGTATTGCCTTGACTTTACCATTCATTATTCAATTTCTAATTTATCGCAGACGACCAATCTCCAGGAGACTAATTGAAAGTTTTTTACGTCACAGAAACTCGCGCATGTCATATATGCTATATCTCAGTCCACAAACTCCTAAATGTGAGATCTTGATGAATTGATAAGGTGAATATTTACAAATTAACAGAAGAAGGGAGTTTTTGTGAGCATAAAACGCCGAGATATATAAGCGTGAATAGATAAAGATACATTTTTTAATATATATAAAAAGGAGAATATGTTAAGGATGGTTACATGAAATTAAATGTGCAGGATTTAACGGAGTTAATTACGTATAGGTGGGTGATTCAAACGATGTAAAAATGAAAGTATGAAAGTAGATGTGGTATAGGAATGAATATGGGTACATTTGTATGAATGGTTAGAAAAAGTTAACATGCAAGAACTCAGAGTGCATTGAAAGGAGATGTGTGGGAAGGCACATATGAAGCTCACAGATATGAATGGATCCATTGAATTTCATATTAATGCGTGTTTTGGAATAACAAGATTAAAGTACATCCAGAATAGATAAAAGAATACCTAGATACATATGAAACTGTGTGGTTGATAACTGAAAAAGGATATCTTTGAAATGGGTTTATGCAATTAAATATGAAGTAATAGATTAATGAAGATAAAAATGGAGAATTGAAATTTCGAAGTTACGATTATAAGAATTAATTTATAAAAGCAGATAGGAATTCTGGGATGGACAGATGAAGTAAGAGGAATAGAAATTGTGATACGTACGTACGAATGTATATACGAAAATAAACTTACGAACTCGCTCCTAATTGAATTAATTTGTCCCTAGACAAATTGAATTATTTTGAACGCTGAACACATCTCCATTAAGCAACTCAATTACGAAACTAAATTAAGAACGTGATATCGTATCCGGTATCACATCAACAATCTCCGCTCCAATAACGATCGTATAAAGCAGTTACAAAACTTAAACTCTCTAAAGTTTCCAATCTTGTTCGTATATATCTTTTTTTTTTCTGTTACTTGCTATTATGTTGAAAAGATACTTAGGAATGTTAACTTGGACCTTTAAAACGAGTAAAATTTTAGCCCAAAGCTCATTTAAAAATACAATTAATTATGATTAATCAATAATTTTGGATGTAAGACAGAAGTCCTCGAGTTTGCTAAACGAGTCAGAATAACATGTTCGTTTTAATACATACGGTATACTTATTTTCATAAGAAATTAGAGTTTAAAAACAGACAGGAAATACTTTACAGGCTTCGATTTTTATATATGAGTTTATAGAATATTTCCAGAGGGGTTTTTTATTTTTATTTTTGGCTATCTAAGACAGTATAATAATATACCCAGAATCTTTAAAATCATATTTATGGGATTAAAGATAATTTCTTAAATTCCAAGCCTCGTTGTTTGTGTGTTTAAAATATTTTTAACTGCCACGAGAGTTATTAGGAATAAAAAAGTGTTATTATGTTTATTTAACAATACATAATACATATGTTGGATAACAATTAAATTAATAATACTAAACACCAAATACTCCATAACTGAATTGGTTTGTATTCCACAAACCATGCACAAAAGAATCTATCCATATCACTGGTTTGCTAGAAAACTGATTAATGTACTTTTGTAAAAACCTTCCAGAGAAGGAAATGTTGTTCTTTGTACATGCTTGTTCAACGGAAATTCGAATTTAAGCGTTGATGAAAGGGCTTCAAAATTTTGGTATTGGACACGCAAGGCCTCAACACATAAGTTTATTATGATTATTTACCTAAGCAGGTTATACATTAAGATAATAACACTTAATGGAGGGAAATGACAGTCTTGCGTTCTCAGCAGTGCTTATTTTAACTTGTACAATGTAATGGCTGCGGCAGTACAGTACATAAACACAAGTGAAAATATAACCACATTTATAACTGGCTCAATACAAATTTACGAACGTTTTTAGTAGGGCTGATATGATACGATACTTATCTAAATATTGATGCTGCGATGCCATACGTATCTAGATACAGAAGTATTACCAACGGTTTGTTACAAAGTTTGACAATCTTTACAATAAAATCCAATTAGAAACAGATGTATAATATTAAGAGCTTTAAGTTATTTAGTGTAAGCAAATGTAGTTTCCTGCTACAATTTGAAGTAATTCTAGAAAGAAAAAAAGGATAATTTTGATTTATTTTGTAGGTTTTTATGGTGGATACGAGGCTGGTCAAAATGACCGACTTCAATTCAAATTAGGGTGGTGAATATAGTAGATAAAATATGAAGATTTATTGAAAAAAAAAGTTGGAAATTTATTTCGGAGATTTGAGATTACACAAAGAAATTTGTTAATTTTTAGATGGAGAAAAGTATTTTTAATCTTAACACGAAAATCGCTTTACATTCGAAACAGTGACTACTTTGACTCCATATTGTTACGACAGCGGAAGTCGCATGACTCTGGGAGCATGTGCGCTTGAGTTTCTCGAATTATCGAGAAACCCCGCGAATGTCCGAGTGTTTGCTAGACGCTCTCTTTTTTAGTATTTAAGCCTGGCGAGAAAAACCAGTGGAATTGAAGATATTGATAATTGAGTCAAGCGAACAGTA
>NW_013665704.1:93099-108157 GCF_000517525.1 Limulus polyphemus | reverse complement strand
TAATCTCACGAATATCCCAGTCTTTGCTAGACGCCCTCTTTTTTAGTATATAAGGGCATATGCAGATAGATTGAAGATAGAGATAACTGAGTCAAGCGAACAGTAGGCACCGTAAGTAAAGTGTGTGAATCGCTGTGAATTATAGCGTGTGTTTATAAAAGTAGTTAAGTTAAAGTCACTGTGGAAATTCTGTGTATTGTTTGTTTTTTGAATTTCGCGCAAAGCTACACGAGGGCTATCTGCGCTAGCCGTCCCTAATTTAGCATTGTAAGACTAGAGGGAAGGCAGCTAGTCATCACCACCCACCGCCAACTCTTGGGCTACTCTTTTACCAACGAATAGTGTGATTGACCGTCACATTATAACGCCCCCATGGCTGAAAGGGCGAGCATGTTTGGTGGGACGGGGATTCGAACCCGCGACCCTCAGATTGCGAGTCAAGCGCCTTATCCATCTGGCCATGCCGGGCCTGCAAAGTTGTATCGAGAAAGAATAAACTGGTCTAATTAAGAAAGGACTTGTATCGCTGAAGTTTCGGAAAGAATTTATACCGAATATTAACAAACAAGCAGATACTAATAAACTGGTGTCAGAGATTGGCAAAGAAAGCCAGCGAAATTGAAGATATAGATAATTGAGTCAAGCGAACAGTAGGCACCTTAAGTAAAGTGTATGAATCACTGTGATTTATAGCATGTGTTATAAAAGTAGTTAAGTTTAACGTACTGATTGGAAATTCTGTGTATTACAAAGTTGGTATCGAGGAAAAAATAAACTGGTTTAATTAAGAAAGTACTTGTATCGCTGATGTTCCTCTGAAAGAATTTATACCGGAAATTAACAAACAAGCAGATACGTAACAATATATTAAAACATTAATTTTTAGTAAAAATACTTTATTAGAAATTCTATTTTTTTCTGTACAAAAGACTTATAATGTTTACTGAAAGCTTGCCAAATTTCGTGAAGATACATATATCGTATCGTATTGGACGATGTATCGATACAATCGTTTCACGGCTTAACGATACGATACTCGTATCGTATCGCTGTATCGCCACACCCCTAGTTTTTTGTTCCAGTATTCAGTTTGTATTCCGGATCACAACTTTATATTCTTTCTCTCAGTCGACTTTGGTTTTATGATTCACAAAGTTTGTATGCATAGATCAACATCAATACAAAAAGATTCCTAAAAAAAAATCGCTAACCATAAACGTTGCTAAATTCGCTCTGATAAGGCTATGAATTCAAACATTTTTATCTACATCTATAACCAGTTCCCAATGTTGATTTAATAATGTTTTTATGATCATGACTAAATGCACATTATTTTGTTTATAAAGACAAACCATATACAGTTGTACTTATATAAAAATGTGTTTATTGTCAATTACGTTGAGATATTTTTAGTATTGAAATATAATACGGAATATATTTTTTTATAATGACACCGGCAAAGACTTCGTATCCAGTCAGTGTCGCTTATCACAGACATGACGATATTGGCACCTTTCGGAATTTTCCGATTAATGTGCGTACGTAAGTATTTATGACAAGAATATATAAAACTGTTTATCGATTATCTAAAATAATTGTTGTTAAACTAGCAGTTCGTACATTAAATACTCACTAAAGAAATAAATATTTTCTCAAAATCTTGTGTGCTTTCAAACAGTCCAGGCGTGCCATTGTCATTAGAATTTTCTGACCCGCATGCACCATTTCCAGTTAAAAGAATCATTATTTTAAGCTCTACACCTTTGGCATTAATAATAGACGATACTGAGGTTTTCGAAATGTGCGAATTTAACAATTCGTTGACTTGAAAATATGTTTTGTGCAGAAATGAAATATGAATCAAACCATTAAAAGAGTGCATTTATATAATAAGTTTGTTTTTGTAAATGTTTATATATATATATATATTACCTCACCCCATTACGAACAGAGACTGTATAGAAGTAAAAAAGACTATAATACTATTGATGGAGATGTAACGTTTATGTTGCTCATACTTTAAGGCATAAAAAAGTTGCTAAGGGGAAGATTCATGCTTCTGCAACCATCTTTAACAAAGGTTCTCAGAAAATTACAAACAACTCAAAGATAAAAGAAACGCGAAATAGAAATTGCGTTCATGTCGTTTTTTGTAATTAGTAGTAGTGAACCTTTTTTCAGCTTTCATAGGTTTAACATTTTAAAATATATGTTCAGGCTACCTTGTTTACGTAAAGGTTGAATTTTTACCATTTCCTCTTTATTCACCGATTGCAATTTGCACAAGGAACCAAAATGTGTCATATAACCTTAAGGCTAGTTGAAGGAAAGGACTAACATGTATGCATGTTTTCTCATAGCAAAGCCACATAGTGCTATCTGCTGTGTCTACCGAGGGGAATCGAACCCCTGATTCTAGCGTTGTATGTTCGAAAACTTACTGCTGTCCCACTGGGGGACAGGAATGACAAAAGGTTAGGGTTGTGTTACTTGTATAACCTTAAGCCAAGTTGAAAGAAAGGAGTAACGAAAGGTTGGGGTTATGTTACTTGTATAACCTTATGGTTAGTTGAAGGAAAGGTCTAACGAAAGGTTGGGGTTATGTTACTTGTATAACCTTATGGTTAGTTGAAGGAAAGGTCTAACGAAAGGTTGGGATTATGTTACTTGTATAACCTTATGGTTAGTTGAAGGAAAGGACTAACGAAAGGTTGGGATTATGTTACTTGTATAACCTTATGGTTAGTTGAAGGAAAGGACTAACGAAAGGTTGGGAACCTTCAACTAACCATAAGGTTATACAAGTAACATAAAAAGGTCTAACGAAAGCTTGAGGTTTTGTATTTGTATAACCTTATGATCAGTTGAAGGAAATGTTGGGGTTGTGTTACTGGCCTAGGAACAGTGTGAGTTAACGAGTCGGAATGAAACTGGGACCCTAAGGGAATTCCGTTTTGTTTTTATCTTGATAAAAGAATATTTACTTACACTCCTGCTTCAAGGTGATTTTCGTCTAGTCTTCAAGTCCACATGTTAATATTTCAGACATACAAATTTAGTTGGTTAGAAAATATAATAATTTTCTTCTTTCTGACAATTTCTTTTTCTTATGCTTGATATATTTTATCTTTAGTATTATAAAGTTTAAGAATGTGTTTGGTCTTTAATCAATATAATAAAATTTTGGAGATTCAGTTCTTTTCGTAAATAAGAAATAAGCTGGAATAAATATTATTTTGAAGTGAATCATTGCGAACAAAATTCTATTATTAAGTTTGTATGCACTCTTTGTTTGGGGTATTATCTGACTGTCATTTAAGTATTAATAAACACAAAGCGCTGATTTAATTTTTGAAATTTATGATTTATCATAAGCGATAATGCTGTAGTTGCATTTACTTGCCGCTAGGTACAGAAATCTTTAAGAATGTCCACTATTTACTATAATATACTTTCAAGTAAATTCTGAAAGGACAATCCAATGGCAGTTAATCAACAAAAATTATAAAAAATATAAGTAAAAAGTGAAAGTATCACATTGTCTAAAAGAAAAAAAAACATATTTCTGATTAGCGTTTATACCCATAAAGTGGCGCTTCAGTTGTATGCTGATTTCAATACATTTTTAAAATATTGAAAATATAAAACACAATTTATGCAAGAAACATTTTTGTAAAGTAAACGAGAACTCAATAATTTAAATCACACCATTGTTTACTGATCCAAAAGAGGTTTCCATTAAGAAGCGTGTATAGTAGCATTTCAACTGTGCCTTATTGAAGTATTTTTTATTGTTTCGAAGTTAATTGTAAGCCCAAAGCTACACAATGAGCTTTTTGTGCTGTGCCTATAACGAGTATCGAAACCCGATTTGTAGCGATGGGAACCCTCGTACTTACCGCTGAGCTACTGGGTGGGATTTTTTTAATCAGTGATTTAGCAAACAACAATTCTCAGAATGCATTACGCCATACCTCTAGCTAGGCGTGACATCTAGCAAATAAAAATGCTTCTAATTAACGACAAAATATGGAATAGATAAACAAAAACATAGACTGAGAAGTATCTGATACGTGGAAATACTGGAAATAGAAACGCGTGAATACTACAAGTCATGGCTCTGTCAGCTAAGGCGTTGTACACCTTATACGAGAAAGCATTGTGTGTTTAAACGTACATGTTGGCAGTAAAATCAAGAATATTAAAGCAACATTAGAGATATACTCTAATTGTAGTTAACGGCTTCTGTGCCACAATGAATTATCCAATAAAACTTTCATCATTGCAAAGACATACATTTTAATTTATTCTAATATATTTAATAATATTATTAACATTAAAACAATGACAAATAAATAATGATACACACGTACATATGGTTTTCTAAATGATTTGTGTCCAACCATGGCTTACTGGTTAGAATATTGAACTGGGAATTGCCAAGTCTCAAGAACTGATGCTACCAAGCACGCTTAGCTCTTTCCTGCGGGACAGGGGTGCGTTATAAAAGCGACAGTCAATCCAGCTATTTAGTTAAATGTAGCCGCCTTAAGTGGCAAGTGTTGCCAACTGGTTGTATTCATTTCTAGGACTGCAATTCGAAATTAGGAAGAGTTATGTCCGAACCATACGGTCTCTGACCTGATCATTTCGCCTGTAGCGTGTAGAGCGAGTCGTTAAGGTGAACAAACCAAATGCTTAGTCACAGTAGAACCTATATAAAAGTCGTACTTGCGATAAACAATTTTTATCTAGATAAGTTGTACACCAGTCCAGAATTTTATAATGTAGAAAATTCACTAGGCTGAATGTGATAAACTGAAATCTGTTTGTCCGAAGTAATGCTTCCAGTTATTGTAGTTCTCTAGTTGAATTGACATGTTCTACGTATGATTAATGGTCTGTTAGATAGGTAGTCTTTTTTAATAGCTTTTGCTCTACCGTTATTTGATATGTATGTTTACTCCCGACTAACAACATAAGCCTCAATACCATTAGTTCTGTTGTATCAGAAGTGAGCTGATAATAACTATATAGTCTAATTAAAGAGGCCAACATTCGCGGGCGAATGCTACATGTCTCTGCCACGCAATACCAACATGCCGAAAAATCGTGAAAAACACAGAAAAATCGAAACTGTGTATATCACTGCTTGGGACCGCAAAGATTATATCTGCATCAAATTCCATGTAAATTGATCAAAACAAGGCTAAGTAATTGACCTAAACCCCTTAAATTATGAGGTTAATTGTTTGGCCTCCTAAAATGACCAAAAATGGTCATATCCCATATTTTTTTATGTATGTGTAAGGAAATTATGCTTTTTGTGAGCTTTGACCCCCCTAAATGACTGCATAGATCCCAAAATATACATTTTGTGGTTGTTTGAACTTTGATCCCATGAAATCCTTAAAAAAGACTTAAATCCAAAAATAAAAAAGGCGTCTGAGCGTATTGGACAAACGTATAACCTTACCAAGTTTCAAGTTAATTCGGCAAGAAATGAAATAATGGCGGTCGATTGAGAAGTGTTTGGAAGAAGAAGAAACAACAGAAAAACAGTATGTCTTTGATAACGAATCCTGAAATCTTGTCAGCAAATCTAAATAGTTAACGTGTGTTTGGACTAAACCACCAACATATATATCATACTTAGCAGGTTAGATAGGAAATCCTTCTCCTGCATTTATCTCAAGCTGAACAAATGAAACATTATGCACACTATTAGGTTTCAGCCCCGATCTGTCTTCCTGAACATTTGGTGACACATTATCAATATTCGTCTCGTCCTCGCTTATTCAAGTTACAGTGGAAGAACCACAGATATTTTAAAAATAAACGAATGCTCGTGAAGTTATACGATGTAGTGGTGATTTTTTACATAATAATCATCAGAATATTTGACAGGAAAGTATTTATATTAATAATTAAAATTTGTTTCACAGTGGTTTTTGCAATGCATTTGACAACGTAATACCACCATAATAGACTCATGACTGAAATATTTTGTCACATTCGAAGAAGGATACTCATATAGTGCGATATGTGCCAAAGAACAAAACATTTCGAAGAAGGAGCTTTACAATGTACTCCATAGAAGCAGAATAGAATACTTAGAACAACAAAGTCTTCAAAACAATACCCCAAACAATCCAGAACAAAGAGAAAGCTATGGCTACGAAATACAGTCTATCGATAAAGATGAGTAAACCTTCTTCCGTTAGCTAGATTGTAAATAAGGATCTAAATGTTGACAAAGGCTTACATACTTCTAGCAACAATTCGAAATCAAACGTTAGCCTGCTTAAACATGACTTTCGAATTTTTGTCATTCACATACAGTGTGAATAATATGTCAAGATCGATAGTCCAAGACTGACCTTGTCGTTGTTTTGGCATTGTTTTGTGATTAGGGCGCTCGACTCGCAATCTGTGAGGTCGTGGGTTTGAATCCCATCACTGAACATGCCCGCCCTTTCAGCCATGTGGGCGTTATAACATGACGGTCAAACCCACTATTTATTAGAATGGCCTAAGAATTGTTGTTGACTTGCCTTCCCTCTAGTGTATCACTTTAAAATTGGGGAAGGCTAGCACAGACAGCCCTCGATTAGCTCCACGTGAAATTGAAACAAAGAAGACCTTACCGTTTTTCGCTGAAGGTCGTTACAATGGAAATTGCGGTGTCATGCATCAGTGCGTAATCATAGCAAACACACAACAACAATGGAGGAAGTAGTATTAAGGTTTGTTTGTTTTTAATTATGCACAAAGCTACACAAGGGCTATCTGTGCTCTGCCCACCACGGGTATCGAAACCCGGTTTCCAGCGTTGTAAATCCGCAGACATACCGCTGTGCCACTGAGGGCTAGTATTAAGGGCACTACGAGACCTGGAACATCGTTCTTATAAAGTGCGATTAATCCTCGGTAGAAGCTTGTTATGTTTTAACGGAAGATTCCTCACCTAAATTATACTGTGTATACATATCCACCTTCAGAACACAACCACACAGCTGTAGAATGTCTCACATTGTTTCAAATGACATACATTGACAACCATCTACTATAAAAAGCAAAGTGTGTGTGTCCGTGAAAAAAATACACGGTCGTATATCTACCATTTCATATCTGTTCCTTATACGTTTCCACATTTCTTGATCAATCAGCATCAAACTTCATCATACAGTGATACAGAATGACATGAGGAAGATCATGTGTGTGTGTGTGGGGGGGGGGGTTGGACCTCATATATTTTCATACCTAATTTCGGAAAAAAGACAACCAAATCAGCACAATTTGACACAGTGATACGTGATGACTTGAGGGGGGGGTTGACCCCCCCATCTAATTTCATATTGATAGAATTATTGAAAACAGTATGCCCCTCTTTTCAGTATCGGTAACTTTATGTATGTTTATTGCACTTTTAATGTTATTTATGTTAAGAAAAAAATAGAAGCACAATTTCCTATCCTTTATTACAAACGTCCATCGGACGTGCACTCGCTCAGTTCATGATCGGTGTTTTGGTCTTTTGATAGACCAGGGAGAGTCAGGTTCAAGATGACCTCTTCCTCCTCTCCGAACTGTAATATTTACTGCTGATGAATGCTGATGTAGATACGACATGAGGGTCGAAGTAAACCGCACTTGCTCCGACCCCTTTCAGGGTAATGTCCATATAGGTATCTACACTTGTATTCTTGTGTTGTGCATTAGATCTCTTAGTTCGGTATTGTATAGTCTTACATTTAGCGAACAGTTCAATATATGCGAACAACACATTTCACAAATTAGAAACTAATATAATACATTTTACATAAAATACCCTTTAAATGTATTTGTCTTAGTCCAAACCAGTGTAAGGTTTAAGGTCTAGTAGTAAGTGGCCTTATTAAACCCTTATTTTAAAATAAATGTTTACAGGTGAGAGGTACTTAGGTCTACTTCCATCATGTATGTAGTAGCGATCAAGTTGACAGAGAAGAAAACATGGCCCATGCGCAAGGATGACACGCAAAATCGTGAAGAGTTCCACATTTTTCAAGCTCGCCCGCAGAATCGGACGGGCACTCCAGTTAGTGTTTGGTTTGTTTTGAATTTCGCGCAAAGCTACACGAGAGCTATTTGCGTTAGCCGTCCCTAATTTAGCAGTGAAAGACTAGAGGGAAGGCAGCTAGTTATCACCACCCACCGCCAACTCTTGGACTACCCTTTTACCAACCAAACAGTGGGATTGACCGTCACATTATAACGCCTTCACGGCTGAAAGGGCGAGCATGTTTGGCCTGTTACGACAATGGAAGACACTAGAGTACATATAAAATCAGTGACTTTAAGTCTTTAAGTTTTTTAAAGTGTGTGAGAATACGAAACAGATTTGTTCAAATATTTGTTTCGAGAAATAGGGCACGAGATCTAACTTTATGACTAACAGTAAAGACCATCAACAAACCCTTTTTTTAAAAAAATAGCAACTTTTAACTTAAAGTTTTAGTTGTCCATATTGCCTACAATAAAGTTCCAACTGTCCATTTTCTCCACATTAAAGTTTCAGCTGTCCATATTATCTACATTAAAGTTTCAGCTGTCCATATTATCCACATTAAAGTTCTAACTGTCCATTTTCTCAACATTAAAGTTCCAACTGTCCATATTATCCACATTAAAGTTCCAACTGTCCATATTATCCACATTAAAGTTCCAACTGTCCATATTATCCACATTAAAGTTCCAACTGTCCATATTATCCACATTAAAGTTCCAGCTGTCCATATTATCCACATTAAAGTTCCAACTGTCCATATTATCCGCATTAAAGTTCCAACTGTCCATATTATCCATATTAAAGTTCCAACTGTCCATATTATCCACATTAAAGTTCCAACTGTCCATATTATCCACATTAAAGTTCGAACTGTCCATATTATCCGCATTAAAGTTCCAACTGTCCATATTATCCACATTAAAGTTCCAACTGTCTCCACTAAAGTTTTACACACTATTCTAAGTTTCCTGGATTAAATCACGTCTGTCCGTCTCATAAATGAGTTTTATTGAAATAATTTCCCTTTGTATACTCTAAATAGCTGATGACCACTTCTTGGTCGGCGAAGCCATCATGTTTACTGTAGAACATCACGTTAAAATTAGAAGATTGCCCGAAAACAACCATGAAGAAATAAAGTCTTTCAATGGAGGTAAAGTAAAAGAAAAAAAAAAGGTTTAGCAGCAAATGAAAATAAGACGATTAAGAATATTTGTGATAAAATGTGACACCTAAGCTTGGATATTCAGTGTAACATAAACAACAAAAGAATCGGAATGCTATTGGAGAAGTTAATTCACTACTGCTACCCGATCAAAAATACTAACATTATACTAAATAACACACCGCAGATAGCTGATTCTCAAGTGTCAGCTTATGGACAAAGACGATTAAATACATTTGTACTGTCAAATCGTAGTTATTTCACAGCGTTTAAACATAACTACTTCTAATCATAAACAAAAAAATCTCACCATGCATCATGTCCTTATTAGTTCTGCCTTACATTATAAAGAGCTAGCTTGAAACAGAATAAAAAGAGATATGAATCGATAAAACTGCTAGCTTTTCCTTCCCTCTAAAAATATCTGTAAGCCTGTCAGCTTCCCCCCCCCCCAAGTATATCTGCATATTGGGGATATTAGCTTTTCCCCCTCAAGTTTATCTGCATATTGGAGATATTAACATGTCCTTCCCTTCAAGAATCTCCGGTCATTGTTGTTTTTAACACCCACCTTCCTTCCAGTTATTTCTGGTTGCTTGACATGATGGACTGATACATTATGCCCATTCTAACGGTTAGTACAAATGTTACTTCTCTCATAGTCGAGTGCTAAGATACATTAACCATTACTGGTCTAACACATAGATATCACCTACCAAACAGAATCACTAAGCAGAGTTGACTTACATAGCAACTATAAATCATATTATTATATTAGTTTTCCCGGGGGTATGCCCCCCCCCCTAGATTGAGCTGCCTTTCTCTCATTCTAAAATATGCATGTCTTGCCAAGTTCCCCCGGTTCGCAACTCCTTCCTACACCAATGCTCAAGGTTTTATCTTCGAGCACTTAGTCTATCCTCCCATTGTTTACCCTGACATTCACTGGCATGTTAATAATAACTTGAATTTTTCTCCCACCTAAACACAACAGGGCCACTGTTTTTTACTGTAGACAGTAAAAAGGGAATGGTTCGGTAATAAGAGCCATAACCGTATCGTTGAAAATCGTTTCAAGTTAAAAACACGTTCAGAATAATCAAATTACCCCAAATGCCATTCAAGATATAAGACCTAACAAGTCTTTCAAATAGAACAAAAAGCACCTAATAAATAATTTAATAAATATAGAAGCTATCATTGTGTATAAAGTCCTTGTCGACTGCGTTTCAGATGTCACTATAAGTCAGACGTATACACTGCAGCAATACTTGTGTGTGGTTATGGCTCCCAGAATCATACAAGTATTACAAAAACGTCAAGCAAAGAAATCACACCCCGGTAAATATCTGTGAATATATTACATTGTTGAGACAAAGGATAAGGATTTATTAATGTAGATGTTTCCTGCTAAATATTTTAGTTTGTTAACTGTTGGTGTGCGACTGATATCTACCAGAAGTGCGTGTTATGTTATTTGTTTGTTAACTGTTGATGTGCGGCTGTTAATTACCAGAATTGCGTGTTATGTTTGTTGTACATTAAATTAATTATTTTGTTATACGTGCATCATAGGTATGATGTTTGCCTGGTTGATTAACATAAATATATATTACCGATGTTTTTGTTGTTTACGACTTGGTATTTATTAGGTAATTTTGGTACATATCTGTATGTATTTTAATACATCTTATAAGTATGACTGAATATATGTATCGCATTTATTAATTTTCGTATTTAATTAGTTACGCCAGTTAACTGGTTGTCTGTAACTGGTAGTCAGTTTTAACTCTTATCATCTCTCTTTAAACGAATCTAGAAATATCTGATTCAGCAAATACTGCAAATCATAAAGAGGAGATTTTACAGTACACTTTCAAGTGGTTGTGCTTTTTCTGTTTAATTGTTTTAACAATATTCATGCAACACTTTTAGCACTTAGACACGCACATTAAATATAATTATCACTACCGGTGCTAAATGCTCTTGAGCCCGTGGATATCTTATCGTTTTGTCCAGATTCTCATTATTTTTAAACTCCTAAAACCGGTTTTATTTTCTTTGTCTAAATTCGCTACTCCATTCTTTTTCCGCCTCATCTATAACCTATTTCAGCCATTCATGTATCATGCATAATGTTTTCTATCATATTCAATCACTCGTTAATTTCCCCAAGGCTTTTCTGCTTCATCTATCAAAGTATTTCCAACCGCTAATCGACCACGTGGGCAAGACTATCAAACTGACGTTCACAAACTGTGAACCACGAACTCATATCCAATTACAAGGTTGTTGGGTAACGCAACGACAAACATAAATTGTAAACTTTGTTTTAATACGTACACAAATAATTCAGAAAATATATTCTGCAATCAAACACGAAAATGAAACGGGTGTCTACTGGTGGAAGAATACGAATCTATAATGTAATTGGAATTTAGGAAGACTGCAATAAACCAGTAAAAAACGTGTGGAGAATTCCTTTCTTCCAGATTCCCTGGTGTCAAATAACCCTTTCCCCCTTACAGATGCTTTAAATCAACATGAAATATCTTCACAGAAAATATTTAATTCAGGTAAAATATATTATTTGAAATTTTTATTTGCAGAAAGCTGAGGTGCCTAATAAAAATTACATTTTATTTATGTACACAGTTTTGGACTTTTCGTTATTTAGTTATAAATAATTTAGAAATTAATTTAGCTAGAAAAATTATCTAGTAGCGCCCCTAGTGAGTATTTAAAAACTTTAAGGAAGCTATTTTCGCATTGATATATCGCACCTATGTGAAAAATGTCGAAAACATATAAACGAAATTGTAGACAGTCATGATTATTTGCTAGTTTAACAATACATGCTTTTACCAAAGGCAGTTTTGGTGGGTCAGTAGTAGATTTAAGGACTTACAACATAAAATTCGGGGTATGATTCCCCGCAGTGGACAGAGCAGATAATCTAATGTGGCTGTATGCTAAAACAAACGAACAAAAAACGAACTCTAGAAAGACTCTGTAGGCTGTTTTAAAAAAAGTATGGTACTTAATATATCATTTTTATAAATTATGACATTGCACAAAAACTTTTAAGAAGAATTTTGATGAATCAGTCATGACGTACCACATTATCTACATTTAGAAATGACTTTTTTTTTAATACAACAGAGAAATATTATGGTGGTTTGGAAATAAAATAGCTTCCTTTACTTGAAACTCACGGTGACACTTAAAAACAGTTGGCTAAAACGGCCCACCGCATTAAAAAGCAATGACATGAGATGGAAATGTTTCAACGACTTTAACTAATTTGGAAGATGTTACATGTCATAAATAACAGCAAAAAGTCATATTGGTGATAATATTCTCAGAGAATGTCGTGTAAAGGAAGACGTTCGTTTGTGGCAAGTTTTAACTTCGTCTTCACAGAGGATTTAGTCTTCCGAAACTTGAAAAGCGGAAAACATGTACGGAAACGGGCAAGGCACACAACGCCTTGCTGTTTCATCCGTAAAGAGCCCCTTAGCGTTAGTGGCTTAATTAACTCGCAAATCCTCTCCATTGAAGATAATTTAAGGATTGTTTATGGTTTGTACCACACAACACACTAAAGAATAAGGAAACTCTCGCACCGAATACGTTCTTACTTTCACCCCAATCGAATGAGTTGCAGGAGAGAGAGAGAGAGAAAGCTGAGAAGGAAAAGCTAGTCTAGAAGTTTGTTTGTCACATTGACATACGTGATCTGTCTGGAAGATCAGGAGCTAGAAAGATAATATACAGAATCTGATTTTTTTTTTTGTCACCATTACGTACCGACATAAGTTGTCTGTTAGGTGAATTAATGGTTTTGTTTTATCAGCCGAGTCGACGTGACGGCAGTCTCAATTCTAAACTAACAAGGCTAGTACTTACCAAATATAATACTAGTACTGTTAAAATGGGACGAGACCGGTCCTAAGACACGAATCTCACAAACTTCGACATAGACTTCGAAATTTTAGAAAAGGTGTAATTTTTCATCTCAAACTTATGATATACAAGATAAATTTATCCGTGTGTGGGGGTGAGAGGGAAATCGAAAAATGAAGCAGAAACATAACACGTACTTGGTAAAAGAAAGCAAAAATATGCATCTAGGAGCCTCCTAGTGGCTCAGCGGTAAGTCAGAGGGTTAACACCGCTGAAAACCGAGTTTCGATACTCGTAGTGGGCACAGCTCAAATAGCTCATGGTGTAATAGACACACCAGGAGAGAATGAAATATTTTCTATATCAGACTCAAGTCAGAAAAATATTATTTATTCAGGGAAAATAAGGCAGAAATACGCACACTTAAGGATGGAGCAAATTAAAACAGATAAACACATATATCTGGGTATAAGGAATTATTTTCAATCTCAGAAGAACAGTATTAAGCCTCAATTCAGAAAAGAAAAATATATGTTTGTTCTCGAGTTCTGACTGAAATACTCTAATCGGCTTTTCTGATGCAGGTCTCAGAATAGTGGGGTCACTTGTAATTTGCCATCCAGTGGCCCAGCGGTATGTCTATGGACTTACAACACCAGAAACCAGGTTTCGATACCCATGGTGGACAGAGCACAGATAGCCAATTGTGTAACTTTGCGCTTAACAAAAAACAAACAAGATACTTGTAATTTTTGATAATTCCCAGTAATGAATATGAAACTTTATACTGTTTCTATAGCAACTAGATATAACAAAGTAGTGTTACACCACCACCAGAACATATTGTTATGTTGCTGACAAAGGTGATTCAACTCAAGAACAAAGACAGGTACATATTATCTAACGTAGGTTTAACATGTTTTATAACGGTTTACTCTTTCACTGCCAAGGGGATACATATGTCCCCCTCTAGAACAATACCATGTGATATGAATGATGTTTTCTTGTGGTCTTTTACTCGTCTAAGTGAACCTATATTCAAACAGGTTTGCTACTAATTTATTCCTTTGAATTACTCAGCAGATAAGCTGTTTAAATACCAAAAATAAATGTGAGACCAGTGGCACAGCGGTACTTATACAGCTAGAAACCGGGTTTCGATTCCCGTGGTGGGCAGAGCACAGGTAGCCCTTTGTGTAGCTTTGTGCTCAATAACAAACAAACAACAACAACAACAATAATAATCATTCGATTTACCACTTATCACCGAGTTATAACGGTTTTAGGAACTCCACCCCTATCAGTAACCCTGTATGGTGTTATTTTGTTGTCGTATTTCGGCTGGGAATCCAGAGAGTGAGAGAAGCCTGTGACAAGTGGAGAATCAAATGATAGATTAGGCTTCATATATGCTTTTAGTATCTGGCACGTGAGTTAGGAATTTTAAACCACTATGAAGAGAGAAGAATCCCATTCAAATGTCTCATAGTTTAACTGCTTCAAATTAATGAAGTATTAAAACAAACTTCGTTTTAATATCTAAAAATAAATCTGTTGCTGGAAGAATTGTCTGTAAACGTGGCAGTGAGAGAACTATTGAAAAAATAAATCCTGAACTGCAGGATTAATTAGATTTGAGATAACTCATTAATGTTCTTTAATGGTAACTGTAAAAAAAAGTAGGATGAACAATCTAAACACTGGTGAACGTCCCTCTTTACTAATGAACAAGTAATTCCGTGCTTTATCACGTGCTTTAATACGAATGACTGTATTATTGAAGTCAGTTAAGACTGCGTGTTGATTTTACATTGCAGTTCATTTGTGTTAGACAGTTTTATTTAATAAACATATACTTGTATACAGTTTCTTTATTCGAATGTGGCCCGGCATGGCCAGGTGGTTAGGGTGCTCGACTCGCAGTCTGCGGGTTCGAA
>NW_013665704.1:91725-93089 GCF_000517525.1 Limulus polyphemus | reverse complement strand
CAAACAAACAAACAAACAAGTAACTTGAAATTACAGGTTTCAGTTAGTTTTGACTCAGTATGAGGTTTTTCATACATCAGATATAATCAAGTGTTTGATATCCCATAGAGCTGAAAATACCTAGGAAGAAGAACTGGCCAAGAAAAAGGCTTTTCAACAGCAACGTACAGTATTATCTAATGTCAGAAATACCAATGGAGATAGAATTGACCAAGAAGCACGTCTTTCAACAGCAATGTTCAGTATTACCTTGTGCTGGAAATACCAAAGAAGATAGAACTTGCCAAGAAAACGCCTTCCAAAAGCAAGAAGAACAAGTATAATTTAGTGTGGGAAATACCCAGGGAGACAGAGCTGATCAAAAAATATGCCTTCCAACAGAAAGCCTCAGAGTAAGTAAGGAAGTAAACCTCTTATTTTGATCTTACATATTTTAGCGCGTCAATAAAATAGTGCTCATGACAGTATTCACAAAAGGAAACTTAATACTCTAGGTTTTATGTCGTCAAGAAATTAATGTAATACTGTTTGAATACAAGAAGGGAAACAACGCCTCTGTAGCCACAAGGAATATTAAAGACGTTTATGGAAATGTTTTGAACATTGGTAAGTGTCAACGATGGTTCAACAAATTTTGTTCAGGTGACTTTAGCTTTAAAAACTGTGGTGGCAGGGGCCGAGATGTTGGAATTGATATTGATGCTCTGAAGACGCTTATTGAGTCTAACCCAAGGCAACACACTCGTGAAATGGCCCTGAAATTGCAAGTCTCTCGTGAAACAATATGTAAACATCTAAAGAATATGGGAAAACTCCATAAAAAAGGTGCCTCACGAACTCTACGATGATCATCGTTTCCAACGTATGAACTTTGCTTCGTCTCTTCTGGCGCATAATGCGCGTGAACAATATTTGGACAGAATTGTCACCAGTGATGAAAAATGGTTTCTCTATGCAAATATTAAACGCCAAAAACAATGGCTCAGTCCTAGACAAAAACCACTTCCGACCTCAAAACCTGGACTCCATCCGCAGAAAGTGATGCTTTGCATTTGATGGGACATCAAAGGAGTAATTCACTTCCAACTCCTCAATCCACAGCGAACTGTCAATGCAGAGATCTATACTCAGCAACTGGAACGTTTAAATCAAGCCCTTCACCAGAAACGCCCTTCACTTGCCAATCGGAAAGGTGTTCTTTTTCTCCACGACAATGCACGTCCACATGTGGCACGTTTGACGCGACATAAGATTATGGAGTTGGGTTGGGAAGTTCTCCCCAACCCACCATATTCTCCAGATATGGCACCATCAGATTACCACCTTTTTCGTTCGCTGCAACACCATCTTAATGGGAAAACGTA
>NW_013665704.1:75383-90725 GCF_000517525.1 Limulus polyphemus | reverse complement strand
TACATTATATATATATATATATATATATATATATACACAAATATATCTATTTAAATTAATTAAAAAAATTGTTGAGTTTTCCAATAATAGAAATTAATGTCAGAAATGATAATTCAATTGCTTTAAATTGGAACTATTTTTGACTCGTCACCAACGTAATCTCCCACTGTGTTGACTGTAGAGCTACAACAAACTGATGTGAAACACAGCAGGCTGTAATAATGTCGTCTTCGGGAGCTTGAAGTGAGTTAACCGCTCTTCAGGTATATTTTGATACCAAGAGAGACCCGAAAGTGAAAAGAAGATTGTACTCTGCAAAGCTTAGTTACTGGGTAGGGCCGTACCGTGGGGGATGTATTCGCACAAAGCACCGAATATACATGTCGCACAGTACGTTATCAAAAATACGTATGGCACTGTTACACGAGCAGTATAGGAACAATGTTAAACCACTTTGCTGGATCTACTACGGAGAGTGGGGTTCCAGACGAACAATTAAGCAAACGCGTACTAGTAGTGCTAGCGCACTATTTCTGTAATAACGTGATTAATGTTCGCTGTTTAATCAAAATAGGCCATCATCGTATCCCAGATGCAATTATTTTTCATTTTATTTCACTCTTTATATATATATATAGTTATTTGTTCAAGAAAGTAACAGTACTCTCTCAATGTTTTTTAATTGATATAATAACGTTTAATACTTTTTTTTAAAGTTTAAACAGAAATCTAGCGCCCCTATTGTCCGAGCACTTACACACCGTTTAGATGGGAATTAAGCTATTGTATTAAAATTGCCTTCATATTGCATAACAGTTAATGGTAAACATAAACGTCGATGTAGGCAAATCAATTTTTTATGCATAAAATATGTTTAATGGCGTGCTAAATGCACCAGAATTAAACTGTATGCGATTGTTTTTGGTGCTGATGCTAACATATTTTTTTCCCCATCCGTGTCCTAGCAGCATCACATGAAATTAAATGAGTTTTCCTAATTTTGTCAAAAGAATGATATTTATTGATCTTTTCCGGGACGGGAACATGAAATATAAAATTCACGGACTTTTACCAGATTCCCTGACCCGTGGAAACCATGAATGGAAAATACAACAAGCAGCGGTAGACACTATACTGCCACAAGATACACGCCTCATACAACAAACAGCGGTAGACACTATACTGCCACGAGATACACGCCTCATACAACAAGCAGCGGTAGACACTATACTGCCACGAGATACACGCCTCATACAACAAGCAGCGGTAGACACTATACTGCCACGAGATACACGCCTCATACAACAAGCAGCGGTAGACACAATAGTGCTACAAGATAAACAGGTCACAGCCAGAATAAGTTACCTTACTTTTCATTTGTACTTTTATTTGGATATTCATGCGAAGCTTCGCAAGTGCTATCTCTATTAGCTGTTCGTGGTAGTCTGAAGTAAAGCGACTAGTTAACTGTACCTATCACCAACTCTTGAGCTGCTTTGATAAACTAGTGGGACTTGACCGTAACCAACGGCCTGAAACTACATACGCAGCACAACTTTGGGCAAACGCGAAACATGGATTCACAGTTCGGCACACTAACCACTAGGCTACGTCCACCTTCTATACATTGCATCGGATTAACAATGTAAATACGATATGCGCACAACTCATTAAAGCCTAGTGTCCAGTGTGATTTCCGACATTTATCACTCAAATACAGATCATTGGTTGCTTCGATTTTCTGATTATGTGTACACAAGTTCCTGACAAAACCATTGATTTTACAGTCTTAGTTATACAACTGTTTCAACCGTAAATCTTATACAAATGTTACTGCTCAATTAAGATTTACAATAAGTACCTTTCAGAACGAAGTAATATATTTGTAACAGAAACTTGGCAGTCTAACTAGCACCCAAGATAGTTACCTAACTCCCCTTTTTCATTTTTACCAAACAGTTGCTGTTGCGATGATCAGAATACGTAGCGTCCATCGTTAAACCCTTAAATATCACTACAGATAAAATCTTGCAACGCTTCCTACAACGCCATAAATTTTTATATTTATAAAGGCAATAACCCGTGAAATTTATATTTTCCCTTGGCACTATTTATCTAACACATTTGTAATCCTTGATTCGCGAAACATGTCAAAATGCTCCCTTATGACCAATCATGTTATCCGCTCTCGCATTTAAAAAAATATTTAACATTTATGTATCGCGACTTCTGTCAGTTGAAGCAAACAAAAGAAAGTTCATTCCCTTAACCCCAATTACATATTTTATTAGCTTTACCGACCCAAATAAACCAAGAATCATTATTCAGATATTTTATATATTTATGTGACTATAAGAATCATTACGTATCCATCAAATCCTATCACATTCCTCCATTTTTGAAACGAATACCTCGACATCATGTTTACGACGTTCTTACTGAATTCTTTAGAACACGTTACACAGTGTTATGCGGCTAAAGTTAACGTTTACTTCTGTCAATTTGTTCCTTAGAAGATTATAACTGTGTATGCTGCTTTGTAAATAATGGAAATTCCTAAATAGTAAGATATAACTGTACAATATGCGTGTACAATACACGACTACAAATGAGCCCTAGGTCATTTATTATTCATAATCTAGTAATTTTAAACAAAGACCATTGGATACAATAGATTGCACAGTCTTCGGAAAAAAAAAAAATCTGGACACATTACTGGTATACAAAGAAGTGTGAACAGATTCGATTTTGTAACACTAGTACTGCTAAAACCATAGCCACCTTTATTATAGTATTTTGACACTTGTGTATAAAGTCAAAATCATAAATAATATTCAACTTTAAACTGGTACACAATTAAAAACATTTTATTTAGGCCTATCTATAGCCTTCAAAAAGTTAACGAACCTACATGTTTCGTCGTCAACTTTTTGAAGGCCATAGATAGGCCTAAATTAAATATTTTTAATTGTGTACCAGTTTAAAGTAAAATATTATTTATGATCATAACCACCTTACTGGATTTGATACTACATTTGAAGGCAAACAATTTGCACTCCCCCTATCGGAGTGCTACAGAATTGTTTTTTTTTTAAATGAAACTGTCTGGATAAAATTGTTGTCCGTTACTTTTTGAAAGATGTCTCGTACCGTTAAAACATTTTTATTTTTTCTCTAAAATTTTCATAACGCTACCTAGGAATTAACCTGAACAAAATTAGTAAAAAAATAAGTACTTGCTAAAGAAAATACTATATAAAGGGAAGAAAAAAAATCATAAATAGTAACAGAGCAAACGGAATGTCACAATAACTACAGTACTTGTAAAAACAAATGTTGAACAAAGGTATGTGTATACAGGTAAATCGTAATTAGGCTGTATATGTTTGGATTTCGTTATGGTTTTTATCATCAGCTACCATTACACATAGCAATGCTTCAAGTTTTCTAAACTCTTAAGACTAAGAACAACAGAAGCACTCGTTCATACACCCTTAATCAATCTACCAGAAGACACGTACTTGTAAGTATACACGTTTTAAGACATGGTTAAGAACCCACTAAAACTTCATTTATAGGAAGCAGGTGTCTGGGATTTTCTAATAAAGGCATAGCTTGGCGACTACTTAATGTATTTAATATCTTTTTTTTATCATATGTATCATCAAGCAGTTTCTTTTAGATTCACTAACTGAGCAAATGTAAATTACATTAAAAATATTTTTGTAATCGCTTGGAAGAATAAACTGGACTGATTTTTCTTAAAGGCAAATAATATTCTATCATAGTCGTTTCAAGGCAAAATACAGTTATTACTGAACAATGAATTGAATCAAGATACTGTTATTACTGAACAATGAATTGAATCAAGATACTGTTATTACTGAACAATGAATTGAATCAAGATACTGTTATTACTGAACAATGAATTGAATCAAGATACTGTTATTACTGAACAATGAATTGAATCAAGATACTGTTATTACTGAACAATGAATTGAATCAAGATACTGTTATTACTGAACAATGAATTGAATTTTTCATTATTTTTGGTTTAAAGTACACTGGTGTCACGAATTCATTACATGCCAAATATAGAAACTTTGTTAAATTACCATGAAAAAAAAGTGTTTGCACATTTAAAGACTTTCACTAGTGACTTAGTAAAAGTGTCTGGTGCACGGGCAAAACACCCCCCCCCCCTCCGACCGTATTCACAAAATTGCTAAATTTCTTATCAACTATGAAATGTCAGGGTATTTCAACCAACCTAACACTGAAAACTAAGGGATTTCTCTAGATATGATATTTCTGTTGATATACTAATATTTGATGTCAAGCATAACAAACATTTTTAATGAGTCTTAGTCTTATGGGAACAGCTAAATTCTGTGCAAGGCGTTTGATACTTTGCCCCCCCCCTGAACCCGGGGGGGGGGGTAAATATCCCTCTCTTTCAATGAGCCACTGACATGCACTTTTATAAAGAAATATATGATGGTACGTCACAGCAATGCTCATTGGTTGATGACAATAGCCATTCACATCTGTGATCAACACTTGTCAAGAAAATGAGTGTGATGAAGACTTCTTTTAACATATTTACAATCCAAGTTCATAGCTAATCTTAGGTTAGACACAAATGACATTAGGTAACAGTAAGCCAAAAGAAAGTAGTGCTAAATGTTTGCTACAGGGTATATGTAACCCGTTCAATCAAGTACAAACATTTCTCTACCGATGTGAACAACAAAAAAAAAAACTGTTTATTACATTCAAGTTTTCTGAGCTTCAGCTTACAAGAGAAGTCAATTGTTTTTAGAAAATACATTAGCCTATAGTAAAAAGTTGGTGTATAAGGTTTTTAGGCATGATTAGGGCAGCCTTGTTTGCTACCAAACTGTAACAGTCTACACAGGGTCAAAGCACAAGGATAACATGTACACATTTCTTCTTAGACATACAGGAGTGGTTCAACACATACAAAGTATCTTAGTATATATATATATATATACCAAAACAACTTAGTATAAATTATATGCTCATATGCTTTACATACTATTAACTTTAAAGTGCCCTGCCAATTTCAAGAATAAGTGCTTAACGAGTAAGCCTTTAGTTGTTGTTGGGTATTTGAAAACAAACAAAGAATGTACATGGCTACAAAAGTTACTGTATAATACATTTGACAATCACAATTTAGTAATAACTACTAATTTCTCACTTTATGCACCAGTGGAAAATCAAAAAGTTCATTACTTCAAGTCACAGTTGAGTTTAATTTGAAGATACACATCTCCTCTTGGAGAAAAACATTCTTTTTTTTTTACATTCCATACAAGCTGTGAGCTAAAGCTAACGAAGCAGTAACGTTGCAAAGCTAATTTTAAGTTGAATATCTAGTCTGTGAGCTGATATCACTGAATCTTCAGGGGAGTCCACACAGTTCAAATGGTAGGGGAGAATTTAAAGTGCTCACATTTTTCTTTAAAAATAAATTAGATAAGTTCAGAAATGGCTGCTCAATGTCAAACAGTAAACATTCTTGTTTTCCTGGAAATACGACCAACTTTTAACTTTTTGATTTTTAATCAAGAACTCAATCGGAACACTTCCCATGTTCGGTTGTTATAATAGGGCATGCCCCTCATACAATCTCTACATGCACAGCCAACTGGTATTTATATTGAATTAGTCATGTCTATCCTGTTTCTGTTCGTTTCCTTCCTGTGAAGATGTTTGTTGCTGGTTGGTAGTGGGAGGTTGCAGTGTCACATTTACTGAAGTTGTGGTTCTTACAGGTGGTCCAGCTGGAGTCATACTTGTGTTGACCCCCTGGTTACAAACAGTTGAAGTGGTAACTACTCCTGGGGTCGTTCCACAAGTGTGCACTGGATGATAGGGAGAATTGGTCACTTGTTGTTGTTGACTCCCACTAGAAGGGCCAATTAACAAGTTACCTACACGATGAGGTAGGGTAGAGTTCACTGGATATGGGTTAATACTGGCAGGGGGTGCTGGTGGTGGTGGACTAGGATGCTGCATTCCACCCTGCCATATAGGAACTTTCTCTTCCGGGGGAGGACTATCACCTTCTTCAGACAATTCTTGCTCTTCCTGTTCCTGAAAATACAACTAATTTTAAAATATTATACACCAGAAGGACAATGAAGTATAAATTAGGAAGTTAAAAAAAGATAAAACAACTATAGTAATCAAGACTAGCTAAAACCCAATTTGCTAATACTTATGATAAAAAAAAGAAAAAAATTATAAAGGAATTTTAACCAATACTGATAGCACATCGGTAATATCCAGAATTAGATGTCTATTTTGAATAAAATACAATGACACATTAAGTAATACTTTTTATACTAGTACCCACTAGAAACTGAAAAGCTTGATAAATACCTGGGTTCTATATGAAGCCAAAAGCAACACTAAAACCACAAAACAGCTTTAAAAGTTGCCAGAAAGTGGCAGTAGACACCAACATTTGGTTATGCAACTACAATAGCCAAGGAATAAGGAGGAAGAAAAAAGGAATGATGAGAAGTGACTCGGGAGGGTGAAGTACATATTCATAGAGTGAAGTGAAGAATTCAAGAACAAAATGAATGATTAGCTGTCATTACCACAAAATTTATATTACTGTGGTTTATTTCCCCAAGGGCTGCCTGGAGGGGTTACCTGCTTTAACCACTCGCACCACTGTATAGTAATGTGTTGTTGGTCAGTAGACACTAAAATGGCTTCACATAAGGGACACTTAATGTTGCAATTTGTACCATTATGACACCAGTAAAATGTGCCCATGCCATGAATCACGAGAAGAATTATGCAGTCTGTAGGCTACAACACAGCATGACACATGAACTTCAAAAGCAAGAAAAAAAACCTTTGTTATTCTTAAATTCTGGTTTCATTTACTCTTGAAACAGAACACTCGTGGGGATCCTGTGAAAATACATCTTGTATGTGTTTCTGTGTCCACAGAAGAAACCTTTTAAACAAATATCCATTAAGTTATTATCAAGTCAAGTAACTGATGATCTTGTCGAAAAGTTATTTTACAATACATGTTAATCTACTGTTCTAAAATACAAATGATACAATTTAAGTAAGTCATGCTTCCACATAACTTGCTTCATTTGGACCCCTCAAATTGACTTTGAATTCCAGGTCAAGTAAAGAACAGGTTCCCTACATCTTACTTCATAATATCTGATATTCAAAACTGTATTTGACCTGAATAAACTCGGTATGAAAAGAATTAAAGTATTAAAAAAATCATTTAAGCTATACCTACCTCTTCTGGACACAGTTCATAAGCTTTAGCTAATGTCACGCGAGCACTATGGGACCTCTCCAAGAAGTAGCCATTGGAAGTTTCATTTGATTGGGCAGGTGGCGACCAGCTGCTGTAACCATACTGGGTGTTAGCTGGGTATGGTCGCTGTAAAAACATCTTACATATTAGATATGAAAAGTAACTCCCTGTGTTTGTATTAATCTTGTCTTTATTATACTTAAATGATTTAAACAAATGTTTCATAAGGCAGACCATATCCTGCACTTCTGGTTCACATTTGTTAAAATGGCAAGTTGCTGTGCATGTACAAAATACAATATTTCAGGAAAAGCTGAATAGGGTACCACTAAAGAGGTTTGATCTTGCTCATCAAATTAATCTTTTCCAGTAATACTGGTGAGAGATAAGGTTCTTCTAATTAAGACAGCTATCATTTAATAAGAAGTTTAGAAGAATTTCAGTATATCAAATTCAAAATTTTTATTTAGCTAAAAATTATAATATTTAAAAATATGTTTTAAAATAATTAAGTATTTTGCTAGTGTTCATCTGTTTATAACTACTCCTGTTTTAGGCAAATAGCTGTTTAAAAATGATTACTTATTACATAAAATTACCAAATAACTACAAAGAAAAATTTAAAATGTATAAGGAATATCTGACCACTTCATTTTGATTATACTTTCATGCAAATAAAATTAAGAAGAAAAAACACGTATTTCATATTTTAAAAAGTTCATTAAAGACTTTTCAAAAACTTAACTTTGCCCTATAAATTAAATCAAAAAGCTATTTACTCTCTCCAGTTCATCATTAAGCCAGTCCACAGCAGTTGTCCATTTCCTCTTGATGTCACCATTACTATGCAGCATATGTGCAGCTGCTGGACAAGAGGTAAACAAGGTCACCAAACATTTGATGCACTGGTATGCCCTCTTCTGGTAATGATTCTTACTTCTTTGAATTGTGTCAAACAGTCCATCTCTGTCATCTGGGATACCTATTTCACATTGTTAAATGCTACAGTCCCAAAATCTTTATCATTAACACAGATTCACACACTTCAACTATTTAGTATTTTCTAAAACAAATTGACAATTAAAGAAATATTAAAGAAAAAATTCAAATTTTTGACTAATATTTGCAAAATATAAAATTAATCATCAGCAAACACAACATCAAATCGGCCATCAAAACAAAATATTTTATTTTGGCTTCTTGTGTAAGACCAGTGAGTTAAAAATTTTCATCAGAATTAAAATACAAAGATACAAATCATTTATAGGTGAGAGAGAGAGAGAGTACATGCATAATATCTGAAGTGAATATCATTGAATAAAGATAAACTGTTTGGATGTAATACAGTGCAGCTGCAATTTTGTAAGAATTTAGTTCATTTGATATTAAGCCAATTATCAAGAGAATGTCAATAAATATCAAGAAAATGTATAACAAAACTTCTCAAAACATTACTGGAGAAAGAAGACAAGGGATGGCTAGATTATTGTTAACAATTTAATGGTTCAATATCTAGGGCAATCAAATGTTCGTTTGTTTGCTTTTTGAATTTCACACAAAGTTACATGAGGGCTATCCGTGCTAGTCATCTCTAATTTAGCAGTGAAAGACAAGAGGGAAGGCAGCTAGTCATCACCACCCACTCCCAACTCTTAAACGCGGGATTGACCGTCACATTATAATGCTTCCATGGCTGAAAAGGTGAGCATGTTTGGTGGGACAGGAATTTGAACCCGCGACCCTCGGATTGCGAGTCGAGCACTCTAACCACCTGGCCATGCAACGCCCTACATTCAAATTATTAGTAATACTTCTGTACGTTAAATACAAGTGATTATATTGTATGATGTGTAAGCACAAAATACTGTGTAAGAAGAAAAGTAAAGAATGTATAAAGAAGTAGGCACGTGATTGATATTTTACTACATCCAGGTGTTCAACTAGAAGACATTTTCAAAATACAGAACTAACCTTTAAGGGCATTATGAACTCTGTGATTTTGCCACGAATCCTCCATCAATAAAATGTGAAGCAGCAGGTCCAGGTATGGTCGCAGTTCGTACGTGTATGAATAGGCAACCTGCCACAATAGTTCACTCAGCACTACTGAGGAGAAGTGAGGATTCTCCCAGGAACAGAACTGAAAAACAAAATGTCAGAAGTAGTAAAAAACAGTATTTAGAAAACAAGATTATAAGAGTTTCTTGTTCCTCATGAAGCATTTTAAGACAGAGTAATGAAAATTGTATAAAAAATACAAAATTGGGATATTTGAAAAAAAGATTTTCAAAAGGCCATTGTGGAAAATCATATGTACTCATATAAGCTTTTACAATTCTCATAATTAACTGACTGCATGTTTTTGAAAATTTATATTTTAAATCTTGAGTTACTACATTCAAATGAACTTATTTTTAAATAAAAATAAAGTTTACTAAAAAAATGGATGTTTAATAAAAATAAAATGACTAATTTGGTTGACAGTAATAATATTTCTCTTTACAGCAATTCATAGTTTGCTTGTCATCCAACACTGGTATTTTCTATATATCCTTTCTATTTATACTAAGTTATGACTGAAGTAATATTAAACAGGGACAAACCTATTATGATCTTGACTTCCTGACTCTCAGAAAAATCTTATCCTTCACATAACAATCAAATATAATAAGCAAAATATATAACTAACAGCTAGACAAACCAATTCAACATTACAAAATGGAAATGTAAAATAATAAAATGAAAAGACCATGGAAAAATCTGTGCTGTTATTTTTGCAGCTTTTCTTATTTTATTTCTTCCACATTTTTTCTTTTGTAAATCTGTTGCTTTTTAATGAGATTTTTTCTTTACTTCGAACGTTTTCCTATTTCGTAATTAATAATCAATAAATTTTACCCATTATTTGAATTTGACTGATTAAAAGAAAATTTTACAAGCTCTGTGCTCTAAAGAGAACAAGGTCTAATTACAGGTCAATAATTTTTATGGAAAATTTCTTTCTAAAAATAGGAAAATCCTTAACTAAAAATGTACACACAAGCAAATTTAAGTAAAAAAAAGAAAATTATAAACTTACAGTTGATTAGCAAAGGACAGCTAAATCTCATAATTTTATATCTAACCTCAGTTAAGTTTGTTTGTTTGTTTTTTGAATTTCGCACAAAGCTTCACAAGGGCTATCTGCACTAGCCATCCCTTATTTAGCAGTGTAAGACTAGAGGGAAGGCAGCTAGTCATTACTACCCACCGCCAACTCTTGGGCTACTCTTTTAGCAACTAATAGTGGGATTGACCGTCACATTATAATGCCCCCACGGCTGAAAGGGCGAGCATGTTTGGTGGGACGGGGATGCGAACCCGCGAGTCGAGCGTCCTAACCACCTGGCCATGCCGGGCCTCAGTTAAGTAATCTCCCAACTCTCATGACTGCCTAGAGCTCAGATACATAACAGATAAATGAATCTTTTCTACTTTGAAAAGCTGTTATACAGTTTTACAGATAACTTTCTTCTGAACCAACTCACCTTTATTAGTTTGGCTGTATCTTCTGAAACACTTGAGTCCTCAATCAGTTTTTTCACATAGCTGAGGAGATTTAAAATAAGACTTTTTGTATAAATTACAAAATACATATTAAAAGTTCAAGTACAATGTCCACAGAAATGTCATTCAAACATTCCTGAAACATCTGAGGTTAATATTAGCTCAGACAGACTTTCCAACAGGTAAAATACAGAGTTTGTATTTTTACACTGAAATTAATTTTTCAAGTTCTCCTGACAACTCAAACTTATTTTCAAAATGTGAGGAAGATTTCTCCAACAACACAAGTATTACTTACAGAGATTGCACAAACAGGGCTAGCAAAATGTCAATGATTTTAGCATATTTAACCAGAGATCATCAAGGACCACTGGCACTCTTTTCACCAGTTGCTAATCTAGGCATGATTATGAATATTCAGACCAACAATAATCATAGTTTTTAATACCAGCTGCTTTCCAGTACATTTATTATAAACATAGATCTAAAATTTAATAGTACATTAGCAAATACAGTAATCTATATTTACGATTACAAACTACTCAGACAACAGAATCCTTTTCTTAGTGAATAGACATATTAAGTTTTGTGTGTTCAAACAACATAGTTTCTTATTTATAAAAAACAAACCATAACTATGATTATAAATTGATAAGGAATAAAAAATTATATTATTAAAATATGATATGACACTATAATGTTAACAATCATGCCATTTCAAAACTGAGGTCACTGGTCAACATTAAATCTTTTTTAGTCTTGTCACGTTTGTATGATTTATAGAAGGAAGTCAACTACTTCAATCAGTATAATTTTTTAAAATAAAGGACTCGGCAACCTTGGTAAACAGAATTATACATGCATACTAAAGAAGCCTTGGAAAATCTAAAATACCAAAAAATATAAGTAAACTATTAAGAAATGGGGACTAAAGCCTCAGCCAACTGCTGAAGTGGTGTTAAAGCTTGAGTTACATGTTTCTTTTTTTTCAACTTCACATTATTTCTCATTATTCTAGATATTGTTTCATTGTTAAAATTCCTTTACGATTTACAGATTTTTTGTTGAATATTTATAAAAACTAAAAGAATTGTTAACTGGATGCAGATCACTAGTTCACAAACAATGACTATTTATTTACACCGGTTAATGTTGGTGCTATAAAGTATTTACATTATTCTAAATTTATAAATAGCCAACTATAGTTTTTCAAAAAAAGAAGAAGCTTAATTTAAAATAATTGAGAACACTAAATGCTGGTAACGTTGACAAAGAATCAGGAACAAACGTCATTTCATTTCACTCCCACATAACCAAATGGTATGTATACAAAAACTGTGGCTAAAACTACACATTGTAAGAAATAAATACAGAATGATAGTATGACTGATACAGACATACAGTATTCTTGTATGAACAGTACTATAAAACTGAATTATTACAATCACTAATACTCACCTAGTCTTATTATAAAGAATATCAGCTACTTGAGGCTGTATTGGCATTATATAGTTAGTACAGACCTGGTCACCAGCATGGGGATTAGGGAGTGGTTGATTCTCCTAAAAGTATTAAGATATATTTTTATAATAATTCTTGACCAGTAAATTGTTTACAAACCCAGACAGAAAAATAAGTAAATATATATATATGAGGGGTACACTTTAACTATTTATAATCTAAAAATATTTTCTTTTTATCATTAGTACAAATCTTGTAACTAAACTCACCTTATTCAGCTTTGGTTTCTAACCTGTTGATCAACAAGATATATATACTGAAACTCTTTTTGTGTCCTCAGGACAGAATTCTAAACATACTCTGATATACTATAGTATCACATTCACAAGCAGCGTGATTATATACATTTAATTATCCATTATGGGTTACTCAATTATAAGTTTTTGTCAAAGTATAAATTTGGAATATGTTAAACACCTTATATGTTCATGCTTTTTTTTTTTTTTATTACTTAGGAATTCTAACTGGCTTCCTTTGTTATTGCAGAATGTGGATAAATCTTTTGGCATCCCTGGTTCATGTACTGTATTTGTATGTCTAAATTTATACACAAACTTAAATAAAGGGGGTTTGGAACTTAATATTCTGAGGTTGAGTTCATTGAGTAATACTTATTAATAACTGTAACATCAAAGTTATTTCATAAATTAAATATGGTACATTATCTATTGTATTCATAAGATTTATTACCGAACTAAGACTTCCTAGTCATGAGTGTATTGATATATATAACTTAAAGATAAATATGATAATAATTTGCAATCATATTTTAGAAAAACTGAAAGATTGCACTAAAAATATGAAAATCAATTACATCAGAACTTCATGAAGGATCGTACAATTGTATTATGCTATATCTAAATTTGTTGATTTTAAAGTAACAATAAAAAACTTTCTAGACAGTATCATGGTACTAAAAGACGATTAGATTTTCAAATAATATAGAAGTATAAGTTAACTTCTGAAAATGCCTTTTTATACTTAAAAACACAAGTGTGATATTAAACCGTTGTTTTTTAAGTTTATCCAAATGCCTTTAACAGTATTGTTTTCTATATTATTAAAACAATAAAATAATACTTTCATTAATAATCCCAATAATATGGTATTTAATTCCTCAGAGTAAGTTTTTAGAAAGTAAGTTTAGATTTAATTGTGGAATTTTAAATAAGAAGATTATCACATGAATATTATAATCATATAATCTCAGTATATATATGAAAATTTGATAGGAAAAAGAAACCTAAGCAAAATAATGATGAGTAAAATATTTATGGTTCTAAAATTAATATCATAAATGCCAGTACAATGTTTTACATATTCAAGACGGACCCTACAAATACTAGAGAAACAGAACTACGGAATTATCTTAAAAGTTGAAAAAAAAAAGATAATTTAATTTCATAAGAACAATGTTTAAAAATAAGGCTTCCAGACAGTCATCCATATATCATCATGAACTAGCTGGTTTTTGGTTTAAATGTTTGGAAAGTTATACTTCTACCGAATACACCATTAAAGATAGTTTTGAATTTTCTAATAAAATAAAAAATTTACAGTTTAATAAGAATGTCTACTGAGCACGTTTTGATGTTGAATGTTTGTACACTGACATTTCTTTATAAGAGCCTAACTGGAGTACCCATCCCTTGGATGAGTGAAATAAAAACTCATTTGTAATAAACCTTATTAAATGGTAAGTTTGATTCCCACAGATATTGAAATATAAACTTACCTATAAGAAATAATTCTCTAAAAAAAAAAAATCCTAATTTATACTAATACTTAACTCTCTCCACGTGGACTTGGTCAATTTGTCCGACCACGTGACTTTTTTGTACTCGTATAGTCTTTATAGATTTCATACTACTAACTTTGCACACTAAGGGAAATTCAGGATGTTTTTAAATATTACCTTAAAGAATTAAGCACTTAAAACTAGTATAATATTAAAATACGGATTATTAGCTAAGATTTTATGCTATTCTAATTGGTATAACATAAACAAAAATTAGTTTAATAAAATTTTTAATGTAAGACACTAAAACCTTGTGTCATGCGCAGTAAAGGATACCTGTGGCGATAGGGTTAATAACTTTAATACATTTTTAAACAATGAAGTTACAACTTTACTGTTTCAATTGATTATTTCTTGAGTCCTAACTAGCTCTCTTTATGATTTTTTTCAAAATATAATAAGTTTGTTATTTAAAAAAATTAAAATATATAAGCCAAAAACAGGTAGTACTACGCTGTACTAATCAATATTCCTGTTAGTGGCAGATTATAACTTATAAACAACATAATAAAAATATTGCACCTGTTTCTAATTGTAAACAAACCAGTAATAAGTTCAGACAAATGTGGGGAATTTCAGTGATACACACAAACCTTCTGAGTTGTTAGACTACTATTTCTGCAATTATGGATGGTGAAGTTCAGATCAAGTATACAAAGTGATGCTGGTATAAAAATTAAAAGATTCTAGTATCTTGACAAATTAACATGAAAGCTTTAAGTATTTCCTACATAGGCATAAGTGGGAAGCTAACTTTATACAGCTGCCTTTAGGCTTACCTGCACAGACGACTGGGTTTTACAGGATACATCACAACATCGAACTAAAATACTGACTACTTGATGTAGTTTACCAAGTTCAGCATATTGATATCTAATGGGTGGGCCAGGACCCTCATCCAAAGCCACCAACATAAAAGTGGCTGGAACATTCAACTTCAACAATTGTGTTCTCTAGAAGAAAAAGAATGGCAATGAGATTTTTAGTCCTTTCCTGATCCAAGTTGTACTGGTGTATTACATTTCTATAAATACAGCACACTAAACTATTCAACTTGTTAACTGCTGGATGTATAAACTGTTGTTACAAAAAAAAAAAAACTTTAAAAGTACTTTAAATTCCTAAAATGTCAAAGTCTTTAATATAT
>NW_013665704.1:71705-74434 GCF_000517525.1 Limulus polyphemus | reverse complement strand
GAAAATAGTGCATATTGGACGTGAAGAAGGGAGCAAGTTGCACGTAGGGGGAAAAAAAACGCGCCTGATTTAAATGTCACACCTGAACGCTCACATCCTTTTAATTATGTTTGAAATTATGAACATTGCTCAACATCATGAAAATTAAACCTTATTTTCAATAAGCAATCCTGAAAAATATTTGGGGGTGCTTAACTTTTTTCCAGGTGTATATATATAGATCATCAGTGAACAAGGCAATAAGAAAAAAGTATATAGAGTTAAAGTATCAATTCTATACTACTAATTTCTTGAGAGACAATGTTACAATGTGGATTAGAATATCAATCACTTTGGCACACAGCCTCAGCTCATAAAAAAAATGCTCACCAGTGTAAAAAAAAAACACTCCAAAAAATTGATACTATGATGGAAGAACACTTCAAATGATGACATACACCCTCAGTTATCTTAAAAGATTAAATCAATCATTGGTGTAAAAAATCACACTATATCAGCAGTATTCTAAGAACATACACTGGCAAATATCTTTACAAATTACTACTTAATGTGAAACATTATACCTCTGCTGCTCCTAGAGAAGCATACATCACAAACAAGCTAAAATACTGTGTCAAATGTCGACCATACTCTGACACTTCTTTTCTCAGCAAGGAGAGGACAGCTTGTAGAAGGTGATCAGACAAAGATGCATTGGGATCTGGTGGAGGGGCTGTAGTTAATAAAAACGAGTTCATATATTTTAAATAAAAACAAAGAAAGAAAAGTTTAGAAATCATACAAAAGAAAGTACAAAATAAAGCAAGTACAAATGTAATTCTTTAATTATCAAAAGTTATATACTACATTCAAATCAAAATTTCTGGAATGACTTTTAAGTCTAAGAGTGACGAACTCTGCTAAAAGTATAAAGTAATATCTAGGTATTCTCAATAAACATTAAACACATGTAAGAATTAAAACTGAGTAAATGTAGTACTTGAAATAACACTTAACACAATACTAAGAAGTGACGTAGCTCCAGAAGTACATATACATCAAAGAACTAGAAATCCCTTAAATCTGAGCACCTTAAAGGCAGAACCTCCTTCTTCATCCCCAATGAAGGTCTGCCTATTGAAAAAGTAATAACTATAAAAAATATTGATGACATTAAATGTAAATTTCATTGACTCATGATGTTTACATTTACTGATATTAATATATTAGCTTAACAAAGAAAGGATTTTAATAGCTAAGTAAGGAGCAAGTAAAACTAGCAGCCCATTAACTTACAGGTAAAATGTACAGGTGTAGGACAAGGTCCATCTTGAAGAGAAAAATGAGCCAAAAACACTATGATCTTCACAAAGGCACTACGGACCTAATTCATAAAAGAATAGTGAGGGAAAAAAATCATCTGGTACTACCAGTAAATACTATGAATTATTGGATTTTAATTTTTCAAAAAATGTATGAACTGTCATGAGAACTGGTTGTTTTTAAATAATGAAACATACTTTAAACACACTGAAGTAAAAAATACATAACATATACAGAATTTGTCAGAAATACATCATAAGTCTTCTACAACGTACCTCCGAACTTGGACATTCTAAGAGATATTCACAAAATCGCTGGGGATGAGCAAATAAAGCTGCATTTGCAAACCACCGTCGTGCATTGCGGCTATTACGAAGATGTATACATAGGGCATCATACCATTCATTGGCAGGGCCTCTGTAAAAATATAATTAGAACAAATTGAAAATTAAAATAGTCTTGTCTACAAAGATCATAATAGACTGACACAAGTATATCTAAGTGAATCATGTTTCTATTTATAGAAAACCTTTTTAAAGCAGAAAATTACCACCACATTTAGATTTTCTATATATATATTTATATTTATTTATTGAATAGAAAAGGACATAAAATGATCTCATATTTTTGGAATATCTGTTTCCACTGACCTCCTGGATGAAGTTAACAACCCTAGGGTTGTAAGCTTTAAATGGTCAAATTTATTTCAGTGTTTTACAGTTCTGAAAAATAAAACATACATAATGCTTTGACATCACCCTCTGGCAAAAACTTGTGAACGATTGTCATTCTGTTTTATTTAAAACAGATGTTAGCCAATTATGTCATCTAAAATAAAGCTTAGAACCACTATTACAGAACAACCACAAATTTATATGGACACAAGTTTCAACACTTTCATGTGTCTTCTTCAGTCTAACTGATAGCCTAGCCTAACTATGTTTTTGAAAACTTAAGGCCTGAGCAATGAATAACTGCTTAAACACTTCAGTGAATGAGGTCTTGGTCTACATTTTGCCTCTCCCTCTTACAGATCTAACAATGAAATGTATGGGAGCAACACAATTGCCAGTATAGAACTGCCAGTTGAATAATAACATATATATATATATACACATACATATATATTTATATATTTCTGGATCTCAGTAATCCAGGTCAAAAGATTTGGATTACCCAGATCTTTTGACTGAAAGTTGTCCTAGATTTGAAATGTGTATATTTTCTTTGCTGTATTTCCGTTTACAATTTTAGTTTTGGACTAAGTAGATGTACAGTCCATGGCAATCAGAAAATAGTCATATATATATATATATATATATATATATATATATACACACACACACACACACGTGTAGTCTTACAACAAAACCTAACCTACGTTACGTTTATCTTCTAGTATACGTAGTTAGTTAGTAGTTACGTTA
>NW_013665704.1:45662-71586 GCF_000517525.1 Limulus polyphemus | reverse complement strand
TGATGTTAAGCTATTGAAAGAACTGTCTGTACTACAATGAGTTCATAACTTGTATCCTCACACCCCAATCTTTTTAGTCTATTTTTTTTCAGTCTGCATAATGAAAGTTTTGTATCAAATTTAAAAAATTAACTAAACCTAAACATTTTGAGACCAATCTATAACACTTTATATATTTAAAGAAACTGTGTTACTTCTTTGTCAGACACATATTCAAATTACCTTTGATTTAATGAATATGTACAAGACTTCAAGTGGATTGCTGTCAAAATATTGGTTGAAAACAAACTAACTAAATATTGTGGCAGTTTTCACTACTGCAAATCAACAAGAACCATTGAAATCAGTACAGTTAAGTTTGCTGGTTCATACCAAAGCTCACCATACTCTGACAGTATCATTAACTAATATACATTAATGTTTAACAAAATCCTAAAGGAAGGAAATAAAAGTTACTGAACTAATGCACAATAGCTAATGAAGATGGTGATTGACTGAAGCAATAATTTTTATTACAGAACTAACTATATTTTGAAAAGTAACCATACTGGATTAACACATAAAACAAATGAAGATGGTGATTTTGACTGAAGCAATAATCTTCACACAACTAAACCCACTTTAGACAGTAGTTCCACTGGATTATCTAGATGCTGTAACATAATAACTAAGCTTTTACTAACCTCAAATTTTTTTTTGTGTGAAATCCTGTAGTAAAAAGAAACTTGGCAGCTAACTGTACACTTATCATAGCCAGCTCTTCTGCTTCGGGGGACTAGAAGAGATCACAAACACATTCTCTTAAATATACATACAAGTACTTCATTATCTGAATCGGATTACATTGCATGAATTCTTGTGAAATAAATATGGAGGAAATTTCAATCACTTTACCTAAATAACGCAATGATTTTAAAGAAAAAAATCTTAAAAATAACAAAGAATACAATTTCAAGAGCCCTACCAGCTTGTCTTGTCCTGGTTGAGGGGCAACATATGGTGCATTACAGCTGATTAATTTCTTCATGAACTGAAAGTACTCACTACTGAACTGGTTTCTATTGTGCATGAACTTGGTATTTTGCCGTCTAACACTCTGTTCAATAGCTAAGGGCATCCTGATACGGTGGTTATTATCTGTTTAAATAAGGATAAGAATGTTCAAAATACATTTAAATCTACTGCTTAAAAAACTCACACACATACATAACACAACATCTTTACAGATCTAGAGAAGTAGAAAAAGTGTATAGCTAAAAATAAGGAAATTATATACATAAAATCTCTAAGTTGTGGTGTGATAACTTGAATTATTATTGCATTTAAAAAATATGTATTTTTCCACATCTGTTTTCATTAGCTTTTATCATTAAGAATTGTATCATCATAAATCAAAATAATACTTCACAAACAAAATCAGTTTCAGACAAACACAGTCACAAGATATCAAAACTACCATTACAACTATGCAGTGTTATAACAAGAATCATTCAATGACAATGTTATTCATAAAACATGTAAGTTTTAAGTTCCCTATATAAGTCTATGGGCAGTGAACTACTTTTAAACATGAGTTTTCCTTTCATGTGTAGAATGAACACATACTAAGTATTTTTTACCTTCTTATTTTTGTTAAGTGAACTTTTTCAAGTTCACCTGAAAATTTTCTACATTTTCATTCATACACATGATGGTTAAAGCAGAACTTTGGTTAAAGAATGTGAGTATGTTCTTTTTTGTCTAGTTACCTATTGCTATGGGTCATTCCCCTAGGGTATCACATGCAATTTCTTGTGGGAGAAACTGCTGTAAAATTAGAAAATACCATACAAAGGTAGACAATGATCTTTTCCACTGGTGGGCCACGGATATTTTGAGGATATATCATCCATTATTTTTCTGTTGGAATGATCAACGGTGATGTAGGTAATGCATGCATTCAGAGAGGGAGGGCACTATAGAATTTTATGTATATAATGCCATGCTCTTTCAGTTAGCTCTCTCTCTCTCTCTCTTATGTTAAAGCTCTCAGCCTGGTAAGTAAAGTTTAGTTTAAAATTAAAGTTAATTAGTTCTTCATAAGCCTCTTATCAAGTTCTTAGTTATGAGTTTTGAGAGAGCTAACAATTAAGTAAAGATGCTATCTTTTGTCCCATGCACTTGTCACTTTAGATAGAGACTGTTTTTCACTGTATTTTACAATTTGCCCATTCTCTTTCTTTACTCTAAACTCAGTGAAAATAAAGAGAACTCAGTTTAACTCTGAAATACATTGCATGCCCAAACCTCCTGTTATCTTGCAGATCTTTCCCGATTACTCTGAAGGGAAATTAGTGTATCTTATTAAACTACACACATGGTAATTTCTATAATAATGTTTAGATGTCAATAGCCATTACTGCCACTACATTATAAAAGAAACTTGGGTAATTTAAGCAATAAAAGAAAATTTAACATACTAATAAAGCTACATAACCATATTTATAGTTATTATTAAAAAGACAGCTACATACATACTTGCAAAGTAAATCTAAAAAAGTTTATTCTCCTTCACATTTTTGGTAACACTACATTGGAGACAGAAAATTTATAATAAGGATTTAGGTTTTCTTCAATTATCAATAACAGCAAAACATTAAATGATTCTTATTTATGAGTTTCAATTTCCACTTTAAACACACAAACACATCGATTTTTAATGAATTACTAGATTTAGTTATGAAAAACTGTTATTAAAACAATGATAATACTCTATCAAGTAAAAATGGTGAAATATTAAAAATAATTCAAGTGTTTACAACTCATTGATAAATCCTACCTAAAGAAATTTTATGCAAACTATATGTTAGACTATTAAGTTCTACATCTTGGCGTCGATACAACAAAATGTATGCATTCCACCAACGTTTCTGCCGTCTGTAGGACATCCGTTTCAACATGTGGTCAAACACTTCCCCCATGTATTCGCCCCCAAAGCACTGATTTTTCATTTCCTTCAATGAAGTGCAAAAAAATCACTTTGTAAAACAAAACAAATAAAAGTTTAGAGTAAATGTTTTATATCAGTATTTTATAAAATAAAAACAAAACTCAAGGAATGTTACAAAACACATTCCAATTCAACATAGGGCTTCTAAAACCTCTTAGCACTTAAAAATCCATGACAAAACAAGACTTTGGATTACGAAACTGATTTAGTTAGAACTTAATTTTAATACAGTTAAAACCATACAGAGCAATTAATAACATTAATACTATTTCTTCTGCAACTGAATAAAGCATTTCATGTTTCTAACATACAGATTCAGAGAAATACAAATACAAAAAAAGTTCTCACCTCATCATCTTCCATCTTCCATTCAGAGACTTCACCATCATCAAACTTGTACCACCGCCGTGTTCCATCGCTATGTCTGATAATACAAAAAAAAATCCAAACCTCTCAACTTACATAAGAACAATAGAGATACTATGTAATAATTTAAATTGCAACATCAACCATAATCACGACTTTCACTAACTCCATAGATGTTGGTTGGAAGCTACATTACACATCTTTTAAAGTTTTCTGATACCTATACTCACAGTTGCTCAACAATTAAATTTTCTGACAATCAATTATTTCACACATATCCTGCTATCCACCAAGTATACATAAATAGTTTGGCTACAAATACTATTTCCAGATATTTATCAAGTACTATCAGTTTTTAGAAGTTATGATAACAGAAACCAACAGGAATTGATAAAGCCAAAAGTTTATTTCTATGTTTTCTAGGCAAGCTAAAAACACAAAAGAAAGAAATATTAAGGAGAGCTATAAAACCCTAGTACTTTCAACAGGTGGACTCATCTTTTTCAGGAGTTAAGAAAGAAGGGTGAAATGAAGTATAATGTGTGGACATAAAGCTGAAAAACAGGAAGTAAGTCTAATTGACCAAAGTCATATTTAAATTACATGGGTACTTTTGTATGTCATCAGACATAAAGGACAATTTGAAAGTTGGAAAAAAGATGAGAAAAACATAACTAGCCAAAAGTATTTATTTTATTTTCGTTGTTTATTACTATTTTTTTTTACTCAATAGAAAATAGACTCAAATGTGAAATTATAAAAAAATATATAAATTTGTAATGTGGTCAAATAAAAGTATAAAAATAATTTTCATAATATCCAAAAAGAATAAAATTAGGTAAAAATAAAGTGACTGTAAAAAATTTGAAGTAAACAAAATATCAAAAAGTATTACTGAATATAAAAGCTGTAAAATAAATAAGACACAGGTAGCAGTTGAAAAGTCAGATAGAATTTACCAAACTTTTTTTGACCTTATACATTCTGTACAAACAAGAATATATAAATCTCATAATAATCAACTAGGGGGTGAAGGAAAGACTCATTCAATATATTAGGTTACAAAATTATTAGTTAGAACCAGTAAAAAGGCTTTTAAACTTCTGTTGTTAATTTTATAACTGTCTAAGTGTCAAACTATTACTAACCAACACACATTCAGGATAGGAAAGAAAATATAATGACACTGTATATGGACAAGTGTCCATAATGAAAAGCTGTCAATAACAAGTTTTACATTAGCCCAAGTAAACTAAAAAAAAAAAAAAATTGTGGTTTCCTAGAACTAACAAGAAGTCTTCAAGTCAGCTAAAGCATCAATAAAGTTAATTACACAATGGCAAAACTGGGTACAGATGATCAGAACTTGAATATGGCATTATCCATAGAAACAAATGACACTATGACTGGTAATGAAAAAAAATATTTTAAATTGGAAGGAAAAACTAGATAAACTATTATATTGTTACGTCTCCGTTTGTTAGTTAATTAATTTTCCGTAAATTCGTTCCAACGAAACTTTAGCGACACAAGTCCTTTCTTAAATAAAACTGGTTTATTCTTTCTGAATACAACTTTACCGATACACTTAATTTCAACAGTCGCTCTATAACAAACGCTATAATTCTCAAAGAACATCTCACGTGCTCTTGCTCGACAATACTCAGTTCAATTACACATTGTTCCGTCACATTGTGACCATCTTATATATGCCAGACTACCCCCCCAATCTAGTAGTCTCCTGATAATTCCCGAAGGTTCGAGAAGGACGTGGCATGATACTAGTCACGTGACCTTGCTGATGCAACAATATGCTTGACTGTAACTAATAGACAGAATAAAAAGGAGAAGGAAATGGGGTAATTTTAGCAGTCAAATCAATCATGAGCAATGACTGAAATGCTTAAAACAAGGCAACCAAAAATGCAGAGAAAATAATGTCTGCTTGAAACACATGTATCAATGAAAAACTACAAAAAAGGAATAATATAGATTTATAATAAAACAAAAATACATTCTTTCTGGTTGGAGACATGCAATAACCCTGAAGAAATATTGTACAATCACATCTTGATACAAATCTGGGTAATACAGTGCTTTAATATAATCAGACAACCTGAAATGTTCGAAGTAACAGAAACTCACAACAGATAAAAACTGGCAGTGTCAGCATGAATAAAATATGCTTTTCTCAAAGGTACCGCAAAAAAAAAATACAGAGAAACCGACTAATCTTCCCAGGACACAAATCTCTGAATCATTAACAGCATGATACAGCCTCAGTAATCTTTGAGTATACAAAGAATTCAACTGCTGAGAAAGAATAATAAATATACAATTTTAAAAGCCACAGTGAATCTGTTACTATCATAAATACACTGTAAAATATGTTTCTTCTATTGAAATTTCTCTCTCTCAATGTGGTATGCGATATATATTTATATACAGAAATGTACGTTCAATTACATATAATTCTAACAGCATTGATAAGATTCTAATGCTTATTTGCACGTGTGTATATATATATATATATTATCATTATAAATTACAACTTACTGATATCTTAAACACCCACCATTTAAAGCTATTAAAAAACTAAAACAAAACTCGTACCTGTGTAAAATATAAGAGTAGTAATGCCCTCCACTAGCTTGCCCACTGTGCACAACTATTCCATTTAGTGTATATTTGGTAAAATCATTCTCTCCTTCAGTCATGTCTTCAATAATTTCTCCTGAAATCAAACACCTTCATATATTCCCCAAGAAATGAAATACAGGGTGATTATAAAGAGAGTTTTACAATTCAGTGGGTCATATCTTACAAACAGGATGGCATTAGGAAGGTGAGATTGCACGGGGGCATTAAAAGCATAATAGGGGTTCAACTTCTACAGTTGTCACATGTTGCCGTCACGTGCACCACTTTGACTTCCTCTCTGATCAACCACAGAAACTATTCCTAATATGCTCCTCCAATTTTCAGGATGTCTTGCATCCGTGTGACAATGGACATTACAGCAACAATGTGCATCTCATTTGGTATGCTGGCAACTCTCTGTACAAGTTCATCCTTGGGGGTCTGGAATTTGTGAGGCTTCTCATGGTACTGTCATGACTAGAAACAAGGTGTTGTTATATCCAGTGAATGAGTTGGACATTCAAAAGGAAAGTGGTTTGAAGTTCCCACACAAGACACATTTCACCAATAAGTGGAGGGGTACCATCTTGCATGTAAACGATAGTGTCTGTCATATTTTATTGCTGTATTATGGGAATCATATTGGTTGTGAACACTTCATGGCACCATGCTGCATTGATTGTGCAGGTTTGCATAAAAAGTACAGTCCAATAAAGATCAGCTGTGAAGCCACACTGGCACCTAAGCATCATGGAAGTATTTAGGAAAATGTTACTTGTGGATTAGTTTCTAAACAAATAATGAAAATGCATGTGTTGACACTTCCAGAAAGGTTGAAGTGTGTGTGTGTGTGTGTTTCATCAGTCCATATGATATTGGCAGGCCTTTTGCCACTGACTTTCAATACTGCCAAGAACTGCAACAAAAAATATTAGGTTAAATCCACTTCTTTAGTACTTAAACATAATGCAGGTTGTAAGGAAACATTTGCAAAGTTGACCAAAGAGACTTACAAACAGAGGAAATTGGTAATTACAGACACTGGGTAATATAATGTGCACTTGTGCTGGCTTGTTCTGCTACAGCATGGCTGACCCCAGTGACAGTTTCTATCTCCTCAAATTATTTTATGGACTTTCATAAAGATAAACTGGAACAAAACCCCTTGCAGATGTTATACACACTACAGATTTCCCAAGATATGCCCCAGCATTGCATCTTTTGGTGTAATAGTATCTCACTATTTCAACTCTCTATACACTTGTCTGTTTCATATTGGTTGAATGGCACTGTGACCACCAGACTCATTTATACCCATGGCAAATATATAAAAGAAGTCACAATGACATCCTTGATGGAAATATGTGAAAACTGTGGCACTCGCATCCACATGATAACCTTAACAAACGTGCACATTCACCTTCCTATGCCACATCATTTATGAGATATGATGCATTTAATTGCTAAACCTTCGCTATAATCAACCTGTAATATATTTTCTGTTTCGTTTATTTTTCTATAAATTTTCCTTTACCAGTATCATTAGGTCAAGAAAATTAAATGACTTAGGAAGTATTAAAAACCATGAATGACATGTAAAGGAGTAAGTCATTAACTTCATGCTTTATGATCTATCTATAATATAATCAACCACAAAAAATAAACAAAAAACAATGCAAAGTAAGAAATCTACCTTCCATTTTTTCAAGCCCTCTTACTGTGTATGGCTCCATGTCCAGTTCTCGAGGAAATTCAAAGTAATCATTGAATTTTATAGCACACTCTCGTTCCCAGTCGTAGTCAAACCTTTTGAGTTGAATAGTAAGTACAAGAGGTAGTCTCTTGATGCATAATCTTTTAACTGTATCTACCTGTTATAAAAATATTATCAGAGGAGGTAAGTGTAATTCTAAAATAGTATACACTGGTTTCAACAGTTATACATGCAATATATTAATTAACTGGGATACACACATATTATTTAGTTTTTGTTTACTTAACTTGATTTCGTTTCTTAAATGAAGTCCAACTTATAATACTACACCACTTAAATGACAGAAACAATTAGACAATCACAAACCATAGAGATCGTAATACTGGCTGGAATTTTAAAAAATGCTAAACACATCTTTGTGCAAGCAATATCGTAAAACCTTCAAATAATTTTATTTTCATAGTTCCATCAACATTTTGTGATATTTTTATTTGAATTTCGGCATGTGAGATATATTAATTTTTATCCACTAAATGTTTCAATGCAAATATGCACAATACATACCACAAAAATAGCTTTGAGACCAACAAAACACTGAAAAATGCTTTATCAATTATTTGGTTGTTGAACATGTTTTCCATATTCATTTTATTTTAAATAAATTTCCCAATTGTAAGGTTGTATCTGCATTTATGGCAAAGTTATTAATGCTATTTTCCATATTTTTGAACTACTGACCGAAGAGAAAAGCAACCATTCAACAACACACAAACACCAATATTAAGGGATTAAAAGTCACCTTATAATGAACACACAGTTTAAAATGCAGGGAATATTTTGTGGTAACACACAAATTCAAACATAGTTCTGCAGCTCTAAGATCCAGAACTCTATCATAGGGCTAACCCATGCCCCTTCAATTTTAAATAATTCTGTATATAAATAACAATATACTTTTTTTTCTAATAAAGTTGATAAAAAGTTGGAAATTCTATTTTAAATTTTAGTATTTTATTAGTTTTTTTTTTTTTACTGTAAGCAACATTAAAAGTTTAAAATCAAAGATTTATTTCTCACCTTTTTATTACATTTTTCACAATGATAAGCATTAGCTCCTTCTAAAAGATCTCCTTTTACATACTGTTCAAGAGAATCTTGCAAATTGCTGTGGTTTCGGATGTCAATATTTAAAGTAGTAAAAGACTCCTCCCTTGAATATCTAAGAGCAAAACAATTTTAGTTTTACTGGAATGTTCTGCATTGTGTATGTAAAACTTCATGAATCTAAGGCTTCTCAAAAAAAGAAAATAGCACTTAATTCCCGAAATTTCTATTACTTTAAAAATGTTTTATTAATTTAACTTTACACTAGAGGCATCTGTTGCCAAGTTTAAGTCTGTGTGTCCTAGTAGAGACAAAAATGAAGATAAAATTCTGAGAAGCAAGTAATTAAAACATAGATGAACTACCACTGTGAATATTGTTTTTATGTCAACTATATATTGTACAAAAAAATAAATTTCTGGCATTTCCCTATAAACTTATTGGTAGGCACCATGATAATAAGTAGGTTGAACCTAATGTTTTCTTGTTAATTAATTTGAAAACACATAGAACCTATTATTTGTAAGCAGACAGATTAGGAAACTGTATCTAAACAGTCTCTGAACTTGAACTTTTAAAATAGAATAAGATAAAATCATAGTTTTTCTTGATTAGAGTAATTTTATAATAATTCTCACATTTCTAGCTGATTTTGTCAAACCTGTTCTCTTGACTGTAATCTTGCTATATAGTAGACAGGGACGTGAAACTTCTTAATTCATTTACATACTTCACTAATTAGATGATGAGGCCTTTAAATTCTTTAAGTCAGTATTTCAGCATTCTTAAAACAAGAAGCTGTCAAATTAGGCTTAAAATAAACAAATTCAAAATTCCTGTAAGTCTACAAATTCAACATTACAGTGAGTAAAATACTAACAACTAAAGATATTTAGTCATTAATATTAGCTGAAAAAAATTTGAATTAAGAGTATTATGAGAACTTTTTGGTAATACAGAACTACCTAAATTTTTTTCTGGTATAATATATATATATATATATATATATATAATGTTGGTTACAAAGCCACAGAATTCTGGTAATTTGGATAAAAACTAGCAAGTTGATCATCAGAAACAGCATGGACATTTTCTAATTTGGTCTAGATCTAAGGACATTTTTACTATCAAACTTTTCAGCTCTTAATACTTCCCATTATCAGTAATAATATTTTGTTTTAGCACTATTTTTAGTTAAGTATTATTATTACAGCATATATGTATATGTAAATAATCTTTACTATTTTAATATTTGTTAAAGCTATAACTGAACACTTTCCAATCCACTAAGTCTTTATTTACCTATGTGGACAATCTTTACAAATCTTTTGGTCAGCAAATGTACCACCTAGAATCTTAGACAAAATACTGGGTTGGCCCAAAGCTTTCAGAGCTTCATCTAAACTATCGACAAGGCTATTGAAAAATTCCAAGGCATCATGCTGTTCTCTAAGATTGACAGGTTCACCCCACAACCTAATAAAACAAGAAAAATAATATAACATGCTTACACCAAACCTGAATTTTTGCTTTTTATACTTCATTATTATTTAATTTCATTCACTTAATGCTCATCTTGTTTAGATCACAACTGTATAAAACAAAAATGCCACAAAAAGGTTTTTGTAAGTTCTTATTAAAAATGGAAAAATAATTTGGACTATTTTTAAATCTACATGTAGTGTATATGTATAAATTTAACATAAAATATGTCACTGATTTATTGGAGAATCAAAGATCATTAGGAACATGTAACTTCAAATGTTTAAATCATCTATCACTCTAATTCCTTATATTTTCACAACAACACACTACTGTGTTTAGAAACTATTAATTTTCAAATAAAGAATGTAGATAATCTTCGGTTTTAATTTTTATAGGAACCACTTCTTTTCTATGTGGTTTTCCCCTAGCTTGCCTCATTAAAAAGATGTGCATGCTCACACACACATAGGTAAGATAAGTAATACCCAGGTGCACACCTTCAGGGTCCACTTAGTATGAGTGCAAAGTTTCATGTTTCTTGGTTCTTTCATCTTGGAGCTATGGCAGTGAACACACACATACACAGACACACACGTGTATGTCTGTCTGTGATTTCTACTTGTAATATAAGAAACCACTTCTGTTCTGTGGTTTTTCACTAGCTTGCTTCATTAAAAAGATGTGCACACACATGGATAAGATAAGAGACACACCCTCAGAGTCCACTTAGTACGTGTGCAAAATTTCAGGATTCTAGGTTCTTTCCTCTTGAAGCTATGGCAGTCACACACACACACACACACACACACACACACACACCCTTTTATTACTATAGATAATAACTGTACAGAAGTACTCTGTGTCTTTGTATATCAGAACAATAATAAAATTCAAAAACTTTTTCACAATGGGATAGGATTATTCCAGAACCCTGAAGCATCAGTTACTTCAGTATTCAATCTTATCTCCACATTTACAAGAAAAAGTATTTACTAAAGCCTATTAAATTTTATAATTATTAAATCAGAGTATTATAATAAACTAGATTTAAAAATTTCCATTAAAAATATTAAACTATAAAGCCTTCTATGAACCACATTGAGTGACAAATAAACACTCTTTGCAAATTTAAAAATAATATAATTATAGTAACCATCACACAATTAAAACACGTTACAGACAGCATTAGTCTAGACCCACATGGAACGTCTTTGCTATACAAGCTGTAAACTGAAGTTCTTGAAATATTTTCCTTCCCTTATACTGTCAAATACAGAAGAGCAGTCTCAGATACACTGCCTCATGTGTACGTAACTAAAATGAATACTGCACACAGCTATTTCTACATGCAAGTAACAATGTACATATGAAGTCCACTTGCTACTGCAACATTTCATACTTTTAAAATAACAAATGTTACTTTGACAAAAGAACAAAAATTATGACAACTGTAATAAACAGCTCACTGTTTTAGAAAGGTAAAATCATTTCATGTTTACTTGTGCCTCAGCATAGACTTGGACTAGGTCTATTTTATTAATTTAAAATGTAACAAACAAAAATAAGTGGTTCATTGATTTTTCTTAAATTCAAGCTAATCAACCTCAGAGCTTTGTTCATTTATTTAAGTAATTACTTTTATATATTCATTATTATTTTTTATTATTGTATAGTATTATTTCAGTGGTTTCTAAATAAATGAAGTGGTTAAAATTGAAAATATGCTACTGTATCACTGTAGCTCAGCAACATGAAGGCATCAATTTTATTCATGCTCAAAATAACATGATGAACAATTTGATCCACAAATTGATAACAATTGCAATGCCATTTTAACTTAACCGAATAATGAAATTATGTTAAATTTCCACAGCCAGTCACTTAAGTACGTGGTTAACTGTACCTACTACTTGCCTAGAGGATCCAAAACCTGCACTCTACACTAAATCTACAGAGTAATAACATCATTCTAAAACTGCATGTAGAATTATAGAATTATACATACTTTTTTCTACGTTAAAATACTTTTACTTTCAAGCTTCCAGCCCTATTACCAAAGCCTTCATCAAGCAACAATGAAAGATCCAGTAAGAGGGCTGAAAGATAGCAAATAAAAGTATTTCAATATAGAAAAACATCAATGTGTAATTCTACATCTTACTTTACCTATGTTACGATTCTAAAAAAACGATCATTCTAAAATTGATGCTTGAGACAATAAATACCTCAAAGTAGAGTTCTTGACTGAACAACATGCACAAAAGCAGAGTTAATACATAGAATAGCACATATACACATTCTGTTAGTATCTATCCCAACAAACATTATTCAGAGCAGAATAAAAAAATACTGAATGTGTTAGAAAAATTAGTTCTAAACAAACATTTTATTACTAGTGCAAATTATACTTAAATGTCTCGTTAATAGATGCTCAGTCTGTTCTTAACATGTAAGTGTAAGTCACACAATCACTATTGCAACAAATAATTTAGGTTGTAAATGACTCATTATACATTCAGAGTTGATAAAGTAGCTACGATAGCCTTTATAACACTTAACTTAATATTCTGGTGAACTCAGAGAGATAGTTAGAGACAGAATATAAAATAGTGGACCAAAGAGCGGGAGAAATTTTTATTTTGTGATATTCTCAAATATCTGAACAAAACATTTCAAAGAAGACATTTTAGTATTCAAGAACTTTTGTTTAATTCATCTTTTTTTTAAAGCAATTTTCATATGTGGAATTTACACATTTCTGATCTTTTGAAGCTTGGTACGAACCATGTTTGAGCCATATTCAGTAAAACTAGTGACCTACCCAGAATACAACATCAACATTATCTGTTCAATAATTAATTGTTGATACACTATGTTTCAGAAACTAGTATATGTATACAACAGACCTGAAAGTATAAAAAAATTTAATTATTAAGTTTTATTTCCCACAAATCATACATAATACAAAACTGTTCTTGTATCAACTCTGAAAATAAACTTTTTTTTGTAATAAAAGTTTTGTGCAAAATATTTTTAGTACAAATACATTCATTTCAAGCATGAGGTGGCTCCTGCTCTAAACTATGTAAACATGATGACTTATTAACTACTAGAGGATCAAAAACATAAAACAAAATACTTTTAAAATAGGCAAAACATATTGTAAAGTAGGGTAAAGGGTCTTCTTCATTAATTGTTGGAGGATAAATATAAATGAATTGCTCCTGAAATAGGATAAAAATGCAATATAAATTTGTGTAAAAATATTTATTACAAGGTAAACAATAAAATATATTAAGACAAATATTCTTGAGAATGACATAATACACCACTCTAAATTCCTGAAAAAATGATCAGTTACTACCAGTAGAGGATAAAATATATTTAATACTTACTTAAAATGTTTCCAGAAGCCTTGAGGTATATAATACTGCAATTTGCTACAGGCTAGGTGACCAAAAATAGCCTGAACTTGCTTTAACACTCCTAAATTGTACTCTTTTCTCGAACTTTCTCGATCTGGATGCTTCTCGTCATATTGCTCACTTTCACCAGTCTCAATATTACTTTGCGACTTAAATAAACAATTCAATTTATTTTTGTTACTTTAAACTATAATATCTTTAACATGTACTTTTGTAAAGCAAATTTGGTTTATACTATGGTATATTACTTTACATTGCTGATATGAAATTCTTGATATGCCATTTAACTTAACAGATAAAATCAGCCTTTTGGAATTAAGAAAGGAGAAATCTCACTTTATATATTTGATGTACTAACATACACAAAAACCACAGTAACAATAAAATCAAATAAAAGAAGTTCAGTTATATCATTATTATTATCATTATAACTGAAAAGTATGACTATGCCAAAACTTAAAAACTAAACCACATTATTTTTAAAAACATAATTTAAATAGATGAGCATGTTCTATTGAACCATTACCCATCTAATCACTAACAGAAATTGAATAAATAAAACAAACTCATTCAAGTTTTAAGATTTAAACAAGTGTCGTGTTAAGACTCGTGTTTAAATGTTTAATGGTTCCAGTTTAGTATCTCACATAAACTACCACATACAGTTTTAGTAAAGAATAAAAACCCTTTTTTTACTTCATTTTCTAATCTTTCCTCTCCGGAAAAGTCTTCATTAGGATCAGTAGCAGCTCCTTCGACAGCTAGAATTTCATTTCGTACTTCTTCCATCATATACAACTGAAAAGATGGATATATGTATTTAGTATATAAACTCTACTTCTTAAATTTTCACAAGATTTTAAGTGTACATTTATTGTAGCTTTTAAAAAATAATACACGTATAACTTAACATTTAGGTTTTGATTAGAATTCATTTTCTTCCCAAATTTAAGTTTAAACAAGAAAACTTTGACCCTTATCAACTTAAGAGACTCCGTTTTCTTAATTTTTATCAATGACATTTAACTCCACAAAATTAGGCATACATAAAAAATGTGTGAATTGATATACTGTAACTCTAGATTAAAAAATAAAGACGTATAAAGTATAACTAGATAAATCTGAGTTGTGATCAAACACTTAGCTTAAATTTACTTGAGACAATTTTAAGTATGTCCTTTATTAGCTACGTGATATCTTAATATTAACAAATGGTAGTTTTTGAGAACAAGTTCTTTCAAAACTACTACTTTGTAATTTAGCTGTTTTTTTTGCCATTATCAGTGAATGACAACATATAAAACCTGAACAAAGACACAAACAGCAACACCAACTATTACTCCAAACACAATAATTACTTGGCTTAGACCATGTTGATTAATTAAAAAAACTAAGGAACATAATCTAACCTAAATAAAAGCCAGTGTGTGTCTCGTCATATCACGCTTGATTTGTCAAAATAGAAGGAGTCATAAAAGCCAAAATGCATTTATCCGATAGTTCGATTACTGTCTGACCATTAAAATGTTAGTGACAGGAATGCAAGTGTACATGAAACCTTATAGGTGTAGTAGGTGTTGGTATAATAAACCTAAAGTAAAGACGTAGTGTGGTATAACCTAGCCTAGATCCAAGTGCATAAAATTTATCATGAAAGTAAAAATATCGATTCAATTTTTAACATAAATCATTTCTGAATTAGGTTATTTTCTGTTATATCACCAACGTTTTTAATAACAAACAAAGGGAGACTCTAAATTAAGAAATATTTTTCCAGTTTTGTTGTCTACACATTTCATTTTGATACTTTCAGTACAGAGACTAATAACAATATTAGGTTATACTTTTGTTGCTAAGCAACATGACATAACAGCCATTATTGGAACATACTCTTACCAAAACATACTGGCTTTTCTATATATTAGAAGTTGTTACTCTAAATGGTTTTCACCAATAATTATTCTATGAATATGCCACGAATTCATTTCATGAATGATCTTCATTTTGATTGGCTCACAAAGGAATTTAACGGTGTTGGACTGCATCAACTGCACTCTTTTAGCTCTTGTTTGCACAGAATTTATTTATTTCAGTTAGCTATGAAATGTGAGATTAGGGTATACTATGGGGTGGGGGTGGTAGTACTTGCCCAGTCATTTTTGATGGGCTATATGGGAGTTGATAAGGGAGCATAAATTCAAATTTTGGCAGTATAGGAGTCGTCTGCAGTTTAGACAGGATTATTTTACAAAGAAGGTGGTTCGATCTTGGAATGAGCTGTCTTCAAGGGCGGTGGAGGCAGAAAATTTAACCGAATTCAAGAGAAGATTGGTATAATACATGAGTAATAAGGGGTGGTTATAGTTGGGAGGTAGAAGGGACATCCTTGATGGGCTGATAAGCTCTTTTTTGTCCCTTTAAAATTTGATGAAATTCATGAAATCTGCACAGCTCCATATAGTCTCTTCTGTAAACATTGCATTTATCAGTTTTTTGATTTGTTTAAATTTTTCTGCTCATCGAAATGCATATGCTTATCTTTGCTAATAAGCTATCACCCCTTGAAACTATAATTCTCAAAGTTTCGTTTCTCACACGATTTCCTCAGACTTTATGAGTAGACCTCTTGATTATTTTTTAAATGCATATTTGAATGGTAAATTAATTTTAGTGTCAATAAAGACTTACAGATGACTAACCCATGCTTGGAGGGTTATAATGTTTTTTTATGATTTATAGCTGGATGTGGTAACTACTGCAGTGTAGAAGATAAAGTATAGAAATAAATATGTTAATGAAAAATTAATCAAGTTGAAACTGATTCAATTTATAAAATGGAACTTTCTGATCAATAATAATAATAAGAGAAATTAAACTCTATGATGAAAAAAAAGATATATTTTAATGTTTTTCTACAAAAGTATCTCAAAAACTTTTGGAAATTTCACAACATAACAAAATCAAACTATAAGATTTCTTTTAAAGTAGCACTAAATACTACTTGGTATGTTTAATTTAGTTCCATGCAGTGTGATTAAGTACTTTCACTTTGAGAAGGAAAATGTTAAAGGATACCAATAATATCCTTCCTCCCCCAAAGTATGGAAGCTAATATAAGCTTACCTGTTGTAATACAGAGTTCATGTAACAAGTAGCACCAGCATTCTTTAGTCCAACAAATCCCCTTGGAGGACGAGGGCCTACTGGTGGGAGGTACTCCCATTCTGTTAATGTCTGTTCATTTTCTAGAAATTCAACAAAAATATGATATTACGAAGAATAATTCTTTTATTTCACAGTATATATTTTTATACGTACTATTCACTAGATAGATAATACAATAATAATGAACAATTCGTCCATACAGAAAAAATTTTTTTTTTAAAATGCACCCCTCACATATTATATGTTAAAATTATGAACTAGTTTTACTTTTAAATACTAATGTTAATAATGCAGAAGACGAGCCAAGTCTTGCTACCAAAACATAACACTGTTTTGCAAAAGTGGTTAGTGGATGACTGTTATCTATGAATCTGAACCACTTTACATTCACTTTTAAAATTCAGTTTTGAGTCTTCCGCATTATAAGTGTTAATGATTCTTTGGTGAAATATGTCAATTTGAATCATTCATTTGGATAAAAATACACATACCTTTAAGCAATATTGGTAATGTCAAACATTTTTTTGTGGAAAGCAAACTTTTAAAAGCACTGTTGATTTATTTCTGAATTATTCTTAGATTTGGAACAAATAATTTTATGCACCTGAAATGCATTATATAATTTTAAAGATTCTCTTTTACAACCAAAATATGATCAATATATTTTGCTCAAATCAACTGATACTCTAATTATAGTATTTTGGCACTTGTGTATAAAGTTAAAATCATAAATAATATTTAACGTTAAACTGGTACACAGTTAAAAACATTTTATTTAGGCCTAACTATAGCCTTCAAAAAGTTGACAACTGAACCTCAATTCCATTACTTATAATTGTCACGTACTTTTAGCTTTTGTAAAAATATACATATTTAGAGATTTATTAACTTCACCATCATTTTGCTAAAGAAAGCCTCTCTGTCTTTATGGAACAAGTTCAATCACTTAAAATTTAATTTTTAAAATACTGTGTTGTGTTATAGCAAACTTAGAAATCTTTTTACCTGTAATCAATTTTCATGGTTGTTACTGTACGTAAAGCTATAAACCATAAATTACTTTTCACACCACTTTACTGCCTTTATACTGATGTAAATAGTTTATAACGTGCTTTATGTAATGATATTTAAACTTCGCTTGCAACTGTTTTAAAAACTGAGCTTCATCAGGTAGTTGTTCAGACCACTTGTTATACTATCACAAAAGAGTAGCACATTGAAAAGTCAGTATCTAAGGTGCTACTTCAAATCTTCTTTTATCCATTACAGAGTTTTACTAACCTAACACTACAAACAATAAAGTTTTATTTACACTATAAAAACTTGAACAAGCTCTGAAGACACATTTATAATTGAATATTTTCTTCTCTGTTCCCAATACATGATGTACAAGTACACAAGTTAATGATTAATGTTTTTTTTGTCTCAACATAAATAACTTACCAGAATAGAACATTTCAGTTAACATATCTGCAAGAATGCGAAGGTTTGGAACACAGCCTGTGCAAAGTGCTGCAAGTAAGTCAAAAGCGGCAAGTGCCGAGGCAGAGGTTGAACAAACAGGAATAGCTTGCTCTCCTGGGAGTTCTCCACCACTTCTTTGAAACTGAACAACAACCCTCGAAGCAGGGAAAATGAAATCCTCCATAAGTTCCTGATGTTAAAAAACATTACTGTCATGTTCATTTAACAATTATTTTGTATATACTTTATCATTTGTAGCTAAATGAACCTGAACTGATAAAAACTTTATTTAGAATAATCACAATTATACAATACAAACTTAAAAATTAATATGAATATGTACACACACATATACATAAAAGCTGGCTACCACATAAAAACACGTAAGGTTTAAAACATTATAATATTATTTGAAGTTAAGTCTAGATAACAATTTTTTCTGTAAAATAAGAAGGAACAGAAGAATGCTTAACTTCTGAAAGCATGTTATGATTTTTTACCTGAATTAAGTTTCCTCGTTTATAAGACGGCTCTGCCCCAACCTCAAATTTTTTCTCAGGCCCCAAGAAAGAAACAAGTTCACGTGTAATTCCAAGATGTCCTTCCAACAGTACTTCATCTACTTGACTACTACCTGTAGTCTTGATATTTTCCTGAAAAGTAACAAATGAAGTTGATTAAAGTCTGCATTGCCCATATAACTACAGAACAAGTGAAAAAAATTGCATAAAATATATTGATTTTGTAAGAAATACATGTATGATTAATTAATATAAAAAGCAGCAGATATTATCATTGTCATTTTATCATTGTCAACACTTACGGGCTTTATGAATTAACAGCTAACCTACTTGCTTTGCAATATATTAACCCTTTCCACACTGGGTGTGTCACCGACATCCCTTGATTTTTTTTCCCTTTTCACAGCTTTCAAACAAATATAACGTAACACAAGAACTTATTCAGGAACACAAAGAATGTTTAAAGAAATTTTTAAAAATTCTCAGGTTGGTGGTTTGTTCTGAAGTATTCTTGACTCAGCATTAAATTCCACTGTTATTCTCTGCATGAAATGTATCTTGCCATTTGATCACAACAACTATAAGTTACTTCTTACACCCCTTTATTGCTTCTATATTGATGTAAATAGTTTACAATCAGCTCTATTCAACGATATTTAAACTTTGCCTGTAGCTATTTTCAAAGATGTGTTGCATTAGTAGTTGTTCTGACCACGTGTTACATCATCATAAAAGGGTGGAAAAAAGCCTTATCATAATTAAATATCAAACAGAAAAAGAAATCATTAAAGACGTAAAACTTGCTAATTATATTCTCCAGGAATGGTAGTTTTTAACATAATAAAAACTTGTGCTTTGGGATGGGCAGAAAAATTCTAAAGAAAAAATCTACAAGTGCACTATTTACAGATGAGAGGTCCTCAGAGTTGCACAGAAATGTAAGTTTGATTTTTTTTTGGAAATTACACCAAATAAATATGACAAAATGTCAATTCTAAAATACTTTGGAGTTAAAAGTTAATGAAATGGTCAGAATTATTATTTGGACTTAAATTATGAAATTTGTTATGCAGTCATGCTTTTGACACCTGAAAGGTGCTCTCCAGTCTGGATAAGATTAATATATAAAACTTCAACATAATAAAAAAAAACCTTTGATAGAATTTTTTAAAGTTGTTGGTTGTTTTTAAGTATTATCTCAAATTATTGTGTGTGTAAAAATCAGTTGTTTTCCCCTAAATGGTTAAAAGAGGAGAAATTATGTTTGAGATATGATAACAAAAACATCTGATTGACTCATGTATATAATTAAGTAAGGTTCAAACTGCAGCTTTTCACTTTGTTTTCCAAACTGGTCTCTTGTATAATGGTTATGGAAGGATTCCAATGTTCATTTTGGTTAAGGAAGAAGTATTTAAAATTTATGAAAGTAAAACTTATTTATTTGTAAATATAATCAATCAGCTTATCACTGTATTGTTTATAATTATTTATTACAAAATAATGCAAATAATGAAAACTGGAATGTGTGTTACTTAATGAAACTAAACAAAAATATGGCCAAGTATTTATTAATCCTTTTTTTATAGCTGGCTAGGTCTTTCTTCAAACACACTTTGAGTATGTAGTTCTCAATAAAATATAGTGAAAAAAACAACAAAAAACGGACAAAGTTATCAACAAAAGCTAGTAATAAAATCCTAGCTTTATTCACAAGTTTCTACTTAGAAAACTTTCTATAAAGTTCTTCTATTAACTGCTGTAATATCTAAACTGGCCAAAGAATTAACAAGGGGTCTTTTTTTTTCATTATTCACTTTGAAAACATACATCAAAAAGTTATACTTATTACATGCATAAAGAATTGACATACAAGAAATATATATAGGAATTGAGTTTGTGAACAACCACTAAAATTAAAGTTCTGAACAAACTGAAAATACAAAATAAATTCAGTTCAGAGCGGAAGAGAAAACGTTTTCTAAACCTTTTTTATGAACAATTTGTTTTAAGAAAATATTACAATGTTTTATGTTTGGATAGGCTTGTATCATTAATAAACATTTTTTAACAAAATAAAATTAAAAACAAAGTTAGCAAATATTTTGAGCAACTTGAAATATCAAAAGTATTTTTATTTTCTATATGTATAAAAGACCTTCAATTGAGAGAATCAGGTGGAAATTGCAAAGAATGTAATGAGACATTAAACACAATGATGATGAAGTGGAGATTTACAAGTTTTCATTAATACTTAATATTTACTTGCATTATTTAAACAATTAGCAAAAACACTAATGCTTTATTTATTATTTTAGATATCTTTAAGGACTGACAGAATAAAAATCAGTATCATCTCACATAGAAGCCTGGTAGTTAAATTATTGTACTTTCTTATGGTGATGAAAGGGTTAAGAACCAAAAGATACCCATCAGAAAATGGACATGAAAAAAAACAAAAAAACTTCTGTGTGCCCTTAGTAAAAATAAATTTAACTTTAATGCACATATGGTTTGTGTGAAAGCATACAAGTATTTTCGGATTTCTACCTGCTTCTGTAAAATTTATAAAAATCATTCACATATAGCTATTTCAATTAATAAATATTAACCCTTTTGCTGTGTAGTTCAGATATATCTGAATAAAAATATATACCCGTTTCTATGCAAAATTTGGATTTAACCCATGGCTCCCAAAAAAAGTTTCCCTCTACTGCAACATGCAGAAATATCCCCTGTACTTGAAACAATCGCCAAACCTGCATGTGTGCTGCCATCTGTGTTCTACACCATGGAACCTGGATGTTTGTACGTCTCAGCTGACTCACCACGTGGTGATGCGTGCTTCAACTCTGTGTTTTGGAACTGATTTTATTGCTTTATAGGTGTATTACTTTTGTGATATGTTTCTTATACTTATCAGTGACTTCCAGGAATTATAGTATATATCCTCTTACATGCTAACATGTGATACAGGATTTGAAATTTGCTGATATAAGGAATTTCTATATGGTTAACTGACACTTTTTGGGAATCGGCCTGAAGATTTATTTCACAGTGAACAGGTTAAGATGAGGTTTTTGACATGAAAAACCTTCCATAGAGTAAAGCAACACAGAATAGATGTACAGTCAATAATGCTATACAGCACACAATATTAATAATACTAACAATTTTAAATTCTATGTTTCACAGTGTCTAAATAACATTATAAACAATAGGTTACTTTCACAATGTTTAGTTCTACTTTAGCTAATTACGAGTCAGTTCTCTGAAAATTGTATAAAACTTATGGCAATAATCTCAAATGAATAACATGTATTAAAAAAGTATATTTTACAAATATGTCATTTTAATTAGTCCTTCAAAATCTAGGTAGGAAACATAAACTACTTACCCGCACCTCCTTTAACCAATCAATTTCATTATACAGAAGATTTTGGGCTGTAGGAAGTGGGCAATTACTACCACTGGCATAATTCAAGAGACGACACAATAGTTGAAAAAACTCATGGGAATTTTTGGCATTTTCTCGCACTGTGGTCTATAACAAAATTACAGCACATTCATCATAAAATTGCTTTAGCTGACAAAAACAAAGGGAAAAAATCACCTGAATTTAAAATTTAAATTCAGTGTCTTTTTCTATTTTGTCTAATAGGCCTGATGCCAGGTTTTGTATGGCTCCAAAGTAGAGACTTATAATGGAGCCATGCTTCATAACCTTAGTTCAGTTTTATAAGAAATATAAAAAGACGTTATACTCAAAAACAACAAAACACAAAATTGATCAAACACAACAACTGTAGAATATATTAAAAATATAAATATTGAAAGTTTTTAGGGGCCCTAGAAGAGTGCACCAACTTATTTGTCTCTGAATTATGTAGCTTTATACTCCTACCTTAAATAATAATGTGATGCTATTTTGCCCTTCTACAATTTTTTTTCTATCCAATTGTACATACTTTATACTTCAGCCACGGAATGCACATACTATAGTTGCTGATATTTCAAGACAACACAATGAATACTTTAGTATGCTTTTTTTACTTGAACATCTTAAGACACATTAAACATATAAATTTTACACAGAATGATCCTTTGATGATAACACTGAGCAAATTAAGAAGGCTTACACCTGTAAGTTGTCTAGCTGCACAAGAAAATGTTAATTAAAACAAATTATACCTTAAAAGTATTGCTACATAATAAAAAGTAGCAATGAAAACAACTTGACCAATTTCAAACTAGTATATGTTCATATAAGGCTCACACACTAATAAATTAGCGATGGTCTAGAAAATCTTTAGAAAATACTTACCTTTTCTATATGAACACATTTTAAATCTTGAATTTTAGATAACTTCTATTATCTTGAATTTACATTCAGCAGGCAGAATTATACTACAAATTTAACTTTTTATTATTATAAATATTTTTGTCTTTGGGGCAAAGTTGCCATTAAAAGATAACTATTTACAACAAAAACATTAAAAAGTGATAGCATTTTTTTTTATTATAACAGTACCAGAACATTATGGTGGTTCAATGAAAGAAAAAAAAACTTTGATGAATTAGCTCACCTTCAGCTGAGTAAAAAGTAAAGTTATAAAAAAGACTAGAGGTTGATGTCCTGGATAACATTTTGTAGCCATAAGAGTAAACTGTTCTGTAGCCGATGCTCTTATTGATCTAAAAAATACACGAAAACAAATAAATGTATCAACATATCATAATACTAAGGCAGAATCTTATTACTGTACACTTACAGGATCAGAATAATTCTCATTATACAGGACTGGCCGAAAAACAGATTTCTAAACTACTTTCTTTACAAAATTCAATCTTTTACTTTAACCAGTTGAAGCTTTACCTTTTTGGAAATATAAGATGAATTACTTTTACATGGTGAGTATGATTACCTATAACCATATCAAAATGTGGTCTATAAAACCTATCCCTATAAATGGTCAGAAATGTAACTGACCTAGCAGACCCTTGAAAACCATTAAGAGTTGTGACTGGGGAATCAACAAGTTTCTCATATAATATTAGTCATAACTTTTGTATTATGACAATGAAATATTAATACATGTATATAGATATATATATAATTTTTTCAGTAAAATAATCATGTCTGTCACAACTTCACTACATGAACTGATTATACAAGTTTATTTGAGACTATTAAAATCCCTTGTTAATATTATTAACTGACTCTGGTCCATTGAAAAATTTAGTAAGTATTAAGTTTGATGTGACTTGATATTAACTGCACTAATTAGTATGATGTGTTCGACCAGTCCAGCTCTTAGCTGCAATAAGTACAAGATCCACAGCATGAAGGGGAAAAACTGAAATGTATATGACAGGAGTAAGAAGAGGCAAATAAGTACAAAGCAGCAATTACTTAATAATGTTATCATTTATAGAAAAATTGGCTTCTAAGGACAATGTATGTCCAAAAAATGCAATACTTAGCAAATGAAATGAAAATTACATAAAATCAAGTTCTTATTTTCTACCAATTTTATATCTAAACCTCCCATAAAATGGAAAAGGTGGTACACTGTCAGTCACTAAGTTATGATAGCTATATTTAACACAGAAAAACTAATTCAAATTTTATTTAACATAAAACTATTTTAAAGTACACTGTCACAGTTCCAAACCTCATGGAAACCAAGTACCCTACACTAAACTCTTTATTGCTGTGAATTGTCATTGAACAATTTTTCTTATTACCATATCCCATCCAAGAATACAATTTGTTCCAAGTGAAAAATAAGTACTAAAAACTACCAATTTTGTAAACTGTAAATATCTTCAGCTTGTCTTGTTTTAGAGTACATGGACTCCTAAGTGTTCCATTCAACAAACTCTGTTGTGTAAAAGAGAAACAATAACATCAACTCCAGTGGATAAGATATATGAAAAATCCAGTTTTTTTTCCCCTGCCAACATATTAATGGAAAGAGATCTTGAAGATTCTACACCAAGTATGTCATCCCATATAACTGTGCAACCAAATGGATTATATACTACAAACTAAAGATACTACATGACATTTGAGTTTTATATCCACAATACATTTTGATTAAGGATATCAGTACAGATATTCCTCATACAGCAATCAGAAACACCTCTCTTCTATAGCAGCTACTGCAAAGCTTTCTTGTAAGTTTGAAAGTCTTTGAGAAGTTTGTTAGTAGACAAAGTCCACTGATTTGTGCAAAGTTTAATGAGTGATGATGAAAGGGAAGTACTGAAGCTATTGATGATTCAAAATGGTTGCTAGCACTTATTCATTTTCAGGTAATTAACAACTTCTTTGCTCTTGCAAACGTGGGATTTTAATGTTTTCAGATTCTCTAAATCATATATAAAAGAGTTCTATTGTACAAAGTGTATACTAATAGCACTGGATGTATGGTTTCTCACTTATCCCAAGCAACCTTCATATTGGTGGCATTATCTATCATAAAAAATATTTCTGATGGTCTCAACTAAACTATAATGATATTTTAAATAATATGAAATGAGTGTTACTTGCATAAATAGTATGAGCAAACAGTTAATCAAACTCTTTTCTGTTCAAGCAAAACTATCCATGAATCCAGTAGCATCATCTTGATGAAAGCTTCTAGCATTTCATGATTTACTTGAATGAAAGTAACAGAGTATTTGTACTTTTTTTACCCATACTATCAGTTTCATCATGAAATTCACTTAATATGCTGTGTCTGTTATGTAGTGATGTAACACCTGTTGTAGTTGCAGAAATGAAAGGAATGACAATACAACTGGTATTTTATTTACCTGATGCTTTATATATTTCCCTCCTTCACAGTTACAGGACATTCAATATAGAGTTTAATAAATGCTGAAATCACATAGTCAATATGTATCACATACTGTAACATGTCATGCATTTAGCTTTAACTGTTTTACCATTTAGATGGCAAGTAAATTTGATATTTTCTTAAATTGAAAATGTATTTCCAATAATACTTACTTCCTCTCACACTACAGCTATTACTCGACTGCC